>NC_139946.1:14649604-14742104 GCF_963454915.1 Gymnoscopelus microlampas
ACAGCAGTGGTTTGCACACTGCACAGGGTTATGTCTTTGAGGCTCTTCCTGGGGGTCTCCCAGGCCTGTTATACTTTCATTTCACTATAATTCAATTCATTTGAAATGTTTACAATACAAGAAGAATCTATTGTTTCAATATCACCACTATGAATCTATTTCTCATGTACAAGTTATAATATTTAGACAGTTTCATTTCATTTAAACCAAAACATCCCTGCAGGACAGAACTATTTTGTCAATGTCGGGTGGAAACCTCATATGTCCAAAACTGTTACTTTTCAGGATTCAAATTCAAAAATGGCAAAAGTAGCAGATCTACAAGCTCAAAACGCGTCACTTTGCGCCCCGTTTCGAACTTGCGGATCTACTACTTTTGATGCTTTTGTGTGATGCTGTAGTATGATCAAGTAGGGCGTTAATTTACACTACTTATTTTTCTTTCAGCTAAGTCCCACAGGGGTAACCACAGCGGATCATCTTTTTTCCATCTGGTTCCGTTTTCTGTGTCTTCCTCTGTGACTCCTGCCACCTGCATGTCGTCTATCACCACATCAATTCAGCTGCCAGACTCTTGACTGGAACTAGGAAGCGAAAGCACATTACCTCGGTTCTGGCCCAACTGGCTATCAGTGAAACATTGCATTGATTTTACATTTTTACTTTTTGTTTTTAAAGCCTTAAACGGCCCCGCGCCACAGTACATCTCTGATCTGGTTCCTGCACCACCTGCCCCCAGGGTACTTAGGTCATCTTCCCAAATGCTCCTTGCCATTCCCAAAAAAACTAAAGGTGACCGGGCCTTTTCTGTTATTGCCCCCACACCCTAACAATCTTCCACTGCAATGAAGTCCAGCCCCACCATTGAAAGGTTTAAATCCACCCTAAAAAAACACAAAAAGTAAAAACATGGAGATAAGAGGTTTCTGCTTGACAGCAACGATTTGAAAAGGGGGGTCCGTGGTGGTCTACTGAAAGTCAGTTTGGGGGCCCTGTGGCATTAAAACGACTGATCTACTGTATGTCAGGAAAGAAAGCCAGGTGGATTCTTAACAACTAAAGCTCTATGCCCTTTGTTGTACGATGGACACAAGCTCACAACGTGAGTTACCTTTTTTTCGGCTATAATAACATGCCTAAAATAGGGACACCAGGTTGAAAGTATTTAAATTCCACTCTGCCTATCAAGGAAATAACAATAATAATTCAGAGCACATGCCCGTGAATCTACAGTACGTCCCATGCAGTTGGTGTGTGTAAAAAAAGAAAGAAAGAAAAAAGACCCAATTTCGTGTTTTATCTGATGCCATCTTTTTTCTACAGTCTCCCCTCTAACTCTTGTCATCCGCCCACCGTACAGCGGGCTCTCAAAGAGAAGAAAACCCAAAACAAACAAAACAATGAAATATTCAGGCGGTGTTGATGTTTTCCTCGGCGAGGCGGCGAAAACGACCTCACCGAAGAAAAAGGGTACTCCACCTGTTCCGCTCCACTGCGTCTCTCCTGCTGTTTACTGAGATTGCAGGCAGAGAGAGAGAGAGAGAGAGAGATGACCCATATCTATTCCGTGAGAGATTCCCATTCCAGTCTTTTCTCCTGCCTCTCTCCGCCCATTTTCTTTTGCCTTTCCTTTCCACTCGGTGTTCTATCCGAGGGAGGGATTAAATGATAATTCACCCTTTGTTCTTTCGTTTGAAACACTTAAAGGGTTCTTCCTCCACTCTTGCATGTCTGATCCTCTTATGGCTGGATGTGCGCCGGCCGAGACACATCTTTTCACAAAGTCTCTCTCTCTCTCTCTCTCTGTTCTGTGGCTGCCATTATTATGGCCTTATTGGAACACAGGAGGGGGTTTGTGGCTCCAACGAATCGTCTCCGTCAGGGGGAAATCTCATATGTCCAAAACTGTTGCTTTTCAGGATTCAAATTCAGTAATAGCAAAAGTTTTTCATGCTTTTGTGTGACGCTGTAGTAGGGTCAAGTAGGGTGTTAATTTACGAAAAAACATGAAAAGTCCGGATATGGAGATAAGAGGTTTTTGCCCGACAGCAACGGAATTATAAACGTGGTGAGGATGGGAGAGGAGAAGAAACGTGATAGATTAAGGAGAAAAGGGGAGGTCGGGGGGGAGGGGGGTTAAAAAAGGACATTCTGTGTCCTCCACGTATTAGAATCTGACAATAACATGTTGTTGGCAAGGGGTAGAAATGTAAGGTAGAAGTGAGATAATACCTCTCTCTCTCTCGCTCTCTCATCATCTCGTCATCATTTATGCTGAAATAGCACACTGCATCATTAATCTGTCAATGGTTATATGAAGCTTCTTGTTCCGTGGCAGAAAGTAAACAGACAGTACATCAAATACAGCCGCTTCCTCTTTTTGATTTGTTCCTTTGTTGAGAGACATGAAACGGTGTCGAGGAGGTCACGGTTCCCAACTAACTCCAGTCCCCACAGGTTCTGCTGGGTTCTCTTTATCCAACCAGGTTTAGCTATATAGTCCCTGGGCATCACTAGACAGCTTAGATTATAAGGTCACCAGGTGAATGTCATTAACATCCTGATAGGATGGAAAAGCAGCAGGAACTATGGTCCCCGAGGGTCAGGGTTGGGGACCATTGGGTGGGATTGTGTGGCAATGGTTTGGCAAACGCCCCACCCCCCCAAGAATAGGGGTTCTGTGGTTCAAGTGGTTAACCACTTTCAACCTGGCATCTCTATTCTGGGCATGTCGTTATAGATGGGTTTGTTGTTTACAAACATTACTGGGTTTTGGGTGCATTCAGGGGGTAGAAGCGCTTTGACTGAAGCATGCATAATGTGCTGTGCGTGAGTAGAGTCAGCTAGAGCAGATCACGTGACCTCAAGTACAAGTCCATCTCAAACTAGAAAGATGCGTTCTGTAAAGCAGTGGCTCTCAAAGTGGGGTGCACGGACCCCCAGGGGTCCTTGGGGTGGTTCCAGGGGGTCCCCAGCCAAATTTGTTAATAGAGCGTGCCAACGCGTCGTCACCACGGGGGGCGTTGGCATTGGGCGTGGCATTGGGCAATGTTAAGTCAACCTGGTTTTTACCCCTCAAAGATGTCCGCCGCTACCAAAAGACACTTGTTGACGCCCCTTTCAGGAATTTTGGCACGCTCTATATAGCATCACAATCATTTTAAGCACTTCATCCATATTTTATACGTTGGCTATTATAGCAGATATACAAGCTCACAGTGCTATTCTTGAACACTTTTTTTTTTAAATATTGAAAGTACTGAAAGTGTTTTGAGCTTGTTGATCTGCTACTCTTTATACCTTTGTGTGCCGCTGTAGTATGATCAAGTAGGGCATTAATTTACTGTATTGACATACAGTAAGAGGTTTTTGCCCAACGGCAACGATGTTCAGCACAGGACACCGGTGTGCAACAACAATCTAAATCAGGCTTAAACCCCCCCAGCAAAGTGAAGCAGTGACTGCATGCAGGGGCAACTGACTTCACTGCCTCTGCTCATGGACAAGCTCCAGTATGCACTTCACCTCCACAACCAAAACAAGAACCTTAATCTAGGGAGGAATTGATTCTCACCCCGTCGTAATTTGCCGCGTCTCTAACGCGGGCCGCGGCACCCGCCATCGCCCCGCTCTGGGTAGGCGGGAGGGAGGAGGGGGGGGGGGGATATTACAAATCATGTGAGCACATTGGAGCAGCAGATCAATAAGGTGAGCCACAGTCAATCTTGTTTATCACTCCTTTTGCAATTTCAGAATTTTAAATGGGCGTCAGGCAGGGAGGGAGTGGAGGGGATGGGAGGGGGGCGGGGAGACCAGCGGGTCGGGGGCAACGGAGCGAACGCTGCAGATCATCCACCCAGTGAGAGAGAGAGAGAGGGAGACACACACAGCCATGGAGATGGAGAGAGAGAGAGAGAGTGTGAGAGAAACAGCCATGGAGATGGAGAGAGAGAGAGAGAGAGTGAGAGAAACAGCCATGGAGATGGAGAGAGAGAGAGAGAGAGAGGGATGGAGAGAGAGACGGGGAGGGATGGAGAGAGAGAGACAGAGCGGAAAGAGGAAGTGATGGGAGATAGGTGTTAATTCACACACACACACACACACACACACACACACACACACACACACACACACACACACACACACACACACACACACACACACACATACGTGTATGCTTGTGAGGACATCTAACGTCCTCACAAGTATAGTGACGCACCGTATGGCATTAACTTTTTGTGGTTTTGTGTTTGTGTGAGATAGTGTATGTGTGTACGTGTGTAATGAGAATGGCCTCTGCTGTATACAGCGTATACCGATTTTCACGCATGCTCTATGTGTGTGTGTGCCCTGTGTCCATCTTTTTTCCTTTTAGACTGTCTGGTGTCTTTTGGTGCTGCATAACGAGAGAGAGGGAGACAGACAGATAGACAGAGACACACAGAGACAGACAGACAGACAGACAGAGAGACAGAGAGAGACACACAGACAGACAGAACCTGCTGCATCCCAATCATTCTGGCTCATTGAGGCAGAACCGTATCTAAAATACTGGCCTCACCCACCCAGCGCTCTCTTTTCCATTTCAATCCCACACACCACAGTCCACTGCCATTCAAATGATAATAATAACAACCTGTGGGGTAAAAACAGGGGGATATGTGCTTCGGACTGAGGCATTTAATACCAGCTTGTATGACTTGTGATTGACACACTGATAAAGACAGGGAACGGTATGTAAGGGCGTGTGTGTGTGTGTGTGTGTGTGTGTGTGTGTGTGTGTGTGTGTGTGTGTGTGTGTGTGTGTGTGTGTGTGTGTGTGTGTGTGTGTGTGTGTGTGTGTGTGTGTGTGTGTGTGTGTGTGTGTGTGTGTGTGTGTGTGTGTGTGTGTGTGTGTGTGTGTGTGCGTGCGTGCGTGCGTGCGTGCGTGCGTGCGTACACTTAGTGTTATATATTGGTGTTGTCGGGCAGAAACCTCTTATCTCCATATTCTCACTTTTTATGTTTTTACGTAAATTAACACACTACTTGATCATACTACAGCGTCACACAAAAGCATCAAAAGTAACAGATCTGCATGGTGTGTCGCATTTCGAGCTTGTAGATCTGCTACTTTTGCTAAAAAGACATTTGAATCCTGTGTGTGTGTGTGTGTGATTGTTTTACATAGACTCATATAGTATGAATTGCTACGTGGTTTGTTTTTTTGCACGCTGTGACCATAATCAATTTGTGATTCCTTTTGTCCTCATGCTTTTGCTTGCTATAACAAAATGTACAATTACATACTTGGCAATCTTCACATTGCTTTCAGCTCGATGTGCTTCCGTCAATGTTGGGCCCCCTTTTTGTACCTCTTAATTTGTTTGGCTCTGTTATCAGGTTTTCAGATGAGTTCATTTGGACTGCATTAATGTGAAAAGCTCCTTGGATGCTAAAAGGGGAAACAGAATTATAACCTGAACTGGAGCAGTTGTTCCCAAGGGTTTTCAGAGGGTCCTCAACAAAGCTAGTCAATATAGTGTCAAAATAACTTTTACCACTTAAAACCTATTATGATATTGATATTTTCACTATTCAAAAATAGCCGACATACAAGCTCACAATGCGTCGCATCACGATGCATTGTGAGCTTGTAGAACGTCTAATTTTGAAACACTAGGTTCATCTAGCGTTCGGGCCCGAACACCTGCGTCGCACCGCCAATCCGACCAATATGTCTGAGTCATAGTGCCGGGGGCTTTGTCAGAGTAACCGTTGTATAAGTCTGTCTGTTTTCCCCTTTGTGCCCATATATGGAGATCTCTGTATCTGTCTGTGTCCTTTTTAAGTTGCATGCAGATAAGGTGGGAATCAGTTTGAACCAGTTTTTTTTATTATTTTTTTTTTAAATTGCACTTGGTTAGTTTCCACATGGCGTTCAGTTGACTATGTCCACATTCCATCATCATCAACAAGAAGCACACTTTGCTTGTTTTAGTTTTTAGTATTTGTTTCTATAAAAAATGATCTCTATACCCTTTAAATAGAGCAGGGATGTAGTACTTATTCATGATAACTAACTGACCATTAATTTTGTAATTGCTGACAACAGCCAGGGACAAAACATTTATGCACTGATGAAAAGAGACAGGGATAGATTTTTCTTCTGTTCGCTCAGGATAAATAAATGTTTTTACCAAAACATAAATCATCAAAGTACATCAAATTACTCAATCCAGTATGTTTACTGGAAAACCACTTTTTATAGCTTGGCGCATATAATCGCATTACCTTTCTAGTTGCTGCACACAACTCCACAAGCGAATAGATATCCGTGCATATGGTTCTGATTCTGATATAGTTTGGGTCTTGAGCCACAGTTTGTGCAACACTGCAATACGCAATATTGTGTGCGGCTACAGTTTATTTTCATGATTGCCCTTATTCTATTTGCTTTGAAAGGAATATTGCTGTTTTCCCCCCAATTTCGGAATTTATGTGCTCCTAATCGCTTTGACAATATGTGTTTGTTATCGACAGCGAGTAGCTCTGAGAAAACAACAGCTTCTAGGAAGAAAGACAGATAGCAGAGCACTTTCCTAAGTAGACAGATAAACAAATCCAAGGTTATGAGAGTCAATGGGCCCGATTCACTAAGCTGTTTACGCCCATATTTTGAACGAAAAGGAATTTATGCAACTGCCCGCGTTAGTAGTCTGATTCATCAAAAAGATGTCAACGATCTATTGCTTTGATGCATATTATCGATGCAAATGAAACAGATTTTTTTTTTTTCAGTTGACACATTTAGAGCTGAATTATGAGTTCCCTCGGCGTGGTTGCCGTTTCTGCAAGTGTGGCCACAGTTTCGCCTATTGGGCTTTTAAGTTTCATGACATCTCCATTGCGCTACTACTTTATAATATTGACCACATCAGTGATCATATGAACGCAGTCTTGCCATCTGATGAGGATACATGTGTCCTTTACTCCATTTCCAATGCCGATGTAGGACAGTGGAGGATATGTTCATCCAAAGGACATAATCCTCTCAGTAATCAATAATGCTAGGATCCCAGCATTATCTTTTTACCTCGGTAAAGGTGAGTGAGCAATTGTTCAGTAGAAAAGGCTTAATATAAAATCCTTGCCAAGTTTTATAAGCCTTTGGTCGAGAGGTTGAATTTTGTCAATTAACTTCTTATTCTCATACACGTGAGAGTAGGCTATTTACTCAGCGTGAGGCATAGACGGATTAAAGTGGAAATGGGCCCTGTGCACAAAATCGCAACGGACCCCCCCCCCCCCCCCCCCCCCGCGCGCGGCGCGCGCGCGGATTTTTTTGCGGTTATTGCGGTTATATTGGCCGTTTTGGGGTGTTTTTTGGTTACTTTATTTCGGTTTTAGGGTTAGGGTTAGGGTATATATATATATATTATATATATTATATATATTTTTTTAAAAGCCTATTAAATCCAAGGCCCCCCATTGGCTCAGGGCCCTGTGCATGTGCACACTTTGCCCAAGCCGTAATCCGTCCCTGGCGTGAGGGACTCGCTTGCGCTAATCTAATCTAAGTTGTCAAGTGGGTGCGTACCGACCTTGACGACGCGGCGTAAGCTTGTATATCTGTCCATTTTGAAGCGCGATGACGCTTACGGTCTAACGTTAGAGTTCCCGGTTGCCTTTTATGGTGTTAAATGGGGCGTGGATGATCTACACGGGAGCGCGCTCGTGACTGTCAGGCCAAAATGAGTTTCACTCGCGATACACACAAATAATGGCTGTGCACAGCGTTTGATGAATCACACGTGGGATTCTGCTTATCGAAAATATGCACCCCTTTAGTCCATTTATTTAGGCACTATTTACAAACAGCTCAGTGAATCAGGCACAATATCTCTCAATATCTGGCTTTTGAGGGAAACAAAGTGCAGCAATGAAGAGGAAAATATGAAGTGGAAAAAAAGAGTTATTCTAACAATATTGAGTTTGTGTTTGGAAAAGTGGTTGAGACACTTTGCATCCAGAGAAGGCTCTGTCAGGATTCTAAACCATGTTTACTCCTGCCAGTGGTGTAAAGTAACTAACTACATAAACATTTACTGTATTTTTACTTTACTGGAGTACTTCAAATTTTCAGGATTTTTACTTCTAATCCACTACAGTACATAGCTAAATATTATACTTCTACTCCACAACAATGATTTGAAAACTTTAGTTACTTGTAGACTATGATTAGTATTACAAACATTAACCACTCCAGCCCTATATACATGTTGGTTGAAAATAGCCGGTCTACTGTACAAGCTTGTAGATCTGCTATTTTCAAAAGATATTTATACATTCTATACATTTTAAAACTTGTGAAATGAGACATTTTGCATAATGAGTACTTTCTACTTTTGGTTCTTAAAGTACATTTTGACACCAATACTTTTGTACTTTTACTCAAGTAAAGAGTATTTCTTTCTACATTGGAGTATTGATACTTTTACTTAAGTAAAACATTTGACTACTTTTTCCACCACTGGAAAAGTGGTTGAGACACGTTGCATCCAGAGAAGGGTCTGTCAGGATTCTGAACCGTGTGTACTGGTGCTGGGGTCCCTGTCTACCCCAATGACAAAAGAAAGACCCACAAGGCAAAGCAAGGCAAGTTGATTTGTAAAGCGCATTTCAACAACAAGGCTATGCCAATGTGTTTTACATAAAACATTAAGCAAAAGAAACCTGTTATAATAAGACATTTAAATTCTGTAAAAAGTTAATAGGAAACACATATTCAGTACACAGAGCAAATATAAAGGGACATTTGAATACAATAGAAAACAAAAGAAGTGCATAGGAATGTGACCTTGATGACATTTTACCGATGAATTGAGTACAATGGACCACACTAGAAACAAGCCCATGGGGCTTTGTGTTATTCTTTTAGCATAACCTTTGACTGCACTACCTATACTGTTAATAAAAGTGTTAATAAAGTATTCAATCAATCAATCAATGAGTGGCACTCCTCTCCAAAAGTTGAAGTATTTTCTACTCAAGGCACCCAGGGCACTCACTGGCTCCCTCTGCTGGACGCAGACAGCGCTGAATCGACGGAGTCGCGCCACTGGCAAAGCGTAATGCTCCTAGTGCATCTTTACCACAGAAATGCATGGCAGAAAGGCACTGGCAGCTTTAAACACATTATGTGGACACAGTCCCCTTATTCAGTCTTCAAAAGAGCTATACTTATTTTTCTTGAACCAGGGGTCCTTGAGGGGGTTCCAGAGGGTGCCCAGCTAAATGATTGAAAACTATTTAGTAACCAACTCCCAGGTCCCAGTATTAAAATGCAATTTTAATCAGGGCCCACTTGATAATCTCAAAAGCGTTCACGGCCCAAGTGGTCAGATTGTTAGAGCGTGTTTATTTTTTTAATGATCAATCAATCGATCGTAATCCGTCTTGGATCAATGAACCTAACGTACTATACGTTAAGTTGTAGGTATCACAAAGAAAACTCATTATTTTCCATGGTTTTAAATGAATAATAATATTAATAATTGTTTTAATACTAATGGTATATTATGATTAATATCTTAGTGTTTTGCCAATTATTTGGGGGCCCACTTTCAATACCCTCGTGGCCCACCAGTGGTCCCCGGCCCACAGGTTGAGAATCACTGGCTTAAGGCACGTCAAACTCAAGGTCCTTGTTATTAAAAAGGTTGAGCATGGTTGTCTTATAGTACTCCACCCCTGCTCTAAACCAGTGGTACTCTTTTCATGTTGTGAACCCCCAAATTGATATATATTTGGCCACGGACCCCCAACTGAAAATGTTTTGTACCAGGGACCTCCATAAGACAAGATTTGAGTTAGAAATATTCAAAATGATTTACAATTTTCTTTTTTTCTTCTTCATATTTTTCAACGATTTTCAAAAATAGCAGATTTACAATCTTGTAGAGCTTGTAAATCTGCTATTTTTGAATAGCTAACATATAAATGGATAAGGTGGTTAAAATGATTGTTTGATGCTACATTAACTACTTTGAGAGCCAACATTATAGAGCTTCAAGGTGGTCTTATAATTAAAATGAACCCTCTGTTTCCCTGATCAGGCTCCATTGGCAGTGTTTATTTTTGCACTTTTATTTTTGTATTCTCCGAGCCCCCTCTTCATCATGGTGATTTGCTATTATTGCCAGACTGTGAGACTCCCATCTGCTACCGTCTGCTTGCTACCTGCGAACACGCATTTGAAATTGCTGCAAAAATGCCAGTCTAAATGTAAATGGACTCCGGTAATTGTTATCTTTGTGGGAAAGAACTTTTCATATTGACTGCTCTTTGTGTAATTTGAATTCCTCATTCGCTGTAATTTGAATTTAATGCCCCCAGACGTACTGTAAAATTGGGACATAGAAAATCCCCCTCCCAAAAAAACACAACACCAAGTCACCGACGCTTTTTTTGGTTCTTCTCCCAATTTGGACAATGTTTGTGAGTGCTTTGGAGCGAAACGAGGCAATAACACTTGTTTGAAGACACCTCAGAGAACTACGGAGTGACACCGTGTTTTGCAATGTTTTCAGCTTCAATTTTACAGCTGCTAAGCAGTGGTGTAAAGTAACTAAGTACATGCACTCAAGTATTGTACTTAAGTAATATTTTGACATATCTTTACTTTACTTGAGTATTTCCAATTTTCAATACTTTTACTTCTACTCCACTACATTTCAGAGGCAAATATTGTACTTTTACTCCACTACAATTAGTATTATTTTTTTAAGCAAAATGTATTCAAAGAGTAGACATGACATTGTATTCACATTTGCAAAAATTGAAACAACTCTTCGGTTTTATATTTTCTCCCAACAACTCCCATCCACCCCACCCCAGTCCTCCCCAACCACCCAATATTTTTCCCCATAAGGCCGGACATACAAACAATAATACATGTACATGTACAAGATCTGAAATAAATACAGTAGGATACAAAGTTAAGAGACAGGACAAAAAAACAAAACAAAAAAAACACAAAACACAAAACATTAACAATGATAATAGCAGTGATGTATATGAAAAAAATAATCCACTACAATTATTTGAAAACTTTAGTTACTAGTTACTTTGCACTTTGATTATTATTACAAAACATACATTAACCTCTTCAGCTCTACAGTATATACATTTCGGCCATTTGAAAATAGCAGATCTATAAGCTCACAATGCAATCACAATCGCGACACATTGTGAGCTTGTAGATCTGCTATTTTCAAAGGATTTTTATGAATTTTATACATAGGAAAATATTCTGTGTAACGAGTACTTTTAGTTTTGATACTTACGTACATTTTGATACCAATACTTTAGTACTTTTACTCAAGTACATTTTGAATTCCGAACGTTTACTTGTAACAGAGTATTTCTACATTGCAGTATTGATACCTTTACTTAAGTAAAATATTTGAGTACTTTTTCCACCACTGCTGCTAAGACCCTTGCTCCTCTATACGTCCACGTCCATTCTGTGCCATAGCTGCATAGCTATGGCGCAGATGTAAGAAGCCATATATTTCACTGCCTTTCCCAAGGAGCTTCAGTTTCTTTGGCTCTTACCTGTGTCCCGCGTCTGCTTTCAATTTGTGTGAGATCTTGGCTGAATTCTTAGGATCTCTCTCAGAAACGTCCATACTTTTCGTTTACAGTTATGTGTGCCATGAAACACATGATATTCATTGCCATGGCATTAGTTGTCCAACCTTCCAAACTTTGATTGATACAGCGATAGAAAGAGGAAAAAAGGCAGAAGTGCAGCTTGTTGCCAATAAGTCAGTGGTAGAGAGGTGGTTGGAGGTCATGTATCCGTCTGATACTGAGATATACAAATGTTATGAAATGTGTGTAAACCGTAACGCCGCCGATGTTGATTATTCCTGGTCGAGGAGGTCGGATGCACTGACATGACCTGAGCTGTTTTGGATCGATCGTCCCTGTTTCCCTGATGTTTGTTTGTTCTTTATTTCTTTTCTTATCTCTGGTGTACCTTGGTTTACTTTTATTTGCCCTTTCTCTCTCTCTCACACACACACACACACACACACACACACACACACACACACACACATGCAGGCAGGCACGTAAAGTGCACAGACACGTTGCACTTAACACTACACATACAGTACAAACATTTCCATGTCACATTCAATTCAATTAAATTCAAAGGAGCTTTATTTGCATGAGAAAACATACATTTGCATTGCCAAAGCAAGTGTCAAAACATAATAAAAACAATTTAAGAAAAAAATGGGGAAAGTATATACAGGAGGGGGTACAGCATTGTGTTAAACAGAGCTACAGTACTGTATGTCACATTGCAATGTTATATATACATGTTGGCAAGGGTATAAAGCTTTTTGAAACAAATAACAGCAATCTTTCAAGATGTTGCAGTCACGTTTGGGACAATTAGCAGCATTTTCCCCAAAACTATTTAAATAGTGTACAAAAAAGTCTCCGATTTAAAAATGTGTTTAAAGGTAGCATCTCTGTTTATATGTGCAGTAGATCTATGTCAGAGGTTCACTCGGTACAGATAGTGCAGGAAAACACAATGGTTACTGTAGTAGTCCTTAGGGTGGTTGTTTTGCATTGGCTAACCTTCTCTTATCGCAACAGTTCACAAATCTTGTTGCTGTGTTCACACATTGTTGTATTTCTCCCAGAAGGTATGGGGGATTGTTTTGTCGTTGGTGATGTTTTCAAACTCACTTTGGGTGTATGTAATCTGTGGGAAGTATGCACCGTGAGGCTATCACTGATAAGCAACCCCCCCTCCCTAAAAAAAAAGAAAGAGAGTTCAGGTCTCCAAAGCCAAACAGTGCAGTCCACAGAGAACTGCCACCATCAAGCTGCTATGCTGGAGCTGCCAAGCTGTCTCATTGATCAGACTCCTTTCTCACAGTCTCACAGCCCCGCCGTCCATCCTCTCTTTGTCTGCCACGCCCTGGCGAGTCCACTTCTCCAAACATGGCCCTCTGGGAGCGGTGTGGAGGAGGTGGAGATTTGAAACGGGCTCTTGCTCAAGAAACAAACTTTTCTTGTCTTAACAGTGAAGGACCCTGTGGGCCACACACGCACGCACACACACACACACGCACACGCACACGCACACACACACACACACACACACACACACACACACACACACACACACACACACACACACACACACACTGACGTCATGTTGTGTGCTAAAAAAAAAGGGGAAGTATTGTGTTTCGTGCAGAACCTGGAAAAGGTTGCGTGGGCGGTTTGCGCATGCACGGCGCACATGCACGTTGAGATGCCCACTGAGACGGAAGACAGTGCTAATCTGCCACTTTGTAGTTGTGCATCCATCAGTGATGGAAGAAGTAATCTGTTTTTTTTTTACTTAAGTAGTAATACCACAATATACATACTCTGTTAGAAGTAAAAGGACAGTATTACAATTTTGATTGTATAAACCTTTTAAAAAATAGCTGATGCGACACATTGTGTGCTTGTAGATCTGCTATCTTTGAATAGCTAAAGTGGTTAATGTATGTTTTTGTAATTTAAATCTGCAAAGGAACTAGTAACAAAAGCTGTACAATAATTGTGGTTGAGTAACGAGTACAATGTTTGCCCCTGATATGAAGTGTTGTAGAAGTATAAAAGAAAAGTAGATATACCTCAAAAAGTACAGTATTTGAGGAGGTGTACTTTCCACCACTGTTAATCTGCTACTTTGTAGTTGTGCATTTACCTCTGAGTGAGCATGGGTGTGTGCATTTGGCACATGATTCTGTGCATCATGTGTTCGTGGTCTTCCTGTGTCATGCCTAAACGGGCATGCATCACATCACTGCACCTCAGCTCACTGACATAAGGGCATTAACAGTTCACAGTTTAAGCTACCGCCTCCCCCAGGCAAGGCTATGCAAATAAGGAGAGGACAGATACATCACTTTCTTTGGTCAGGTGATTCCAGCTGGCAGATTACTCTGGCACTGGGTCTGCATGGGAGGCAAACTGGAGCCCGGAAGTTTGATGGAACGCACTTAAATCAATGAGAGGCGGATGGACAAGCACATGAATAAACACCCTGTTTATAATCAGTTGAGGAAAGTAAAAGAAGACATATCCCACATTGTGTGTACCCTGTGTCATTTTATTGAGGTATGTAAAGCATATAGACTGAGTGCTTTTGTGACTACATGTGGCTGTCTAACCTGGAAACCTGACGAATCAATCTGCAAGAGCTCTTTAGATACCTCAATAAAATGATACAGTGTGAACAGTGAAAAACTATGGAATTGCCTTTGTGTATGAAACGTCCTACCCTCCTATATTAAAACTGGCTAATGGGAGGGCCGGCCGGCGGGCGGGCGGACCTCTGACGTCACTCTGACTCAGCCATAACCATATAAGGAGTTCCCAATACAGCTACGCCCAAATATGGAGTGTGTTGTCTCACCTCAATGTGTCCGCATGGCATCAGGCACAAACAAATCAGTCGGCTCCATATATGGGCACAAAAGGGGGCATGCCCATATTTGGGCATATACTGATTACATCAGCAATCTCCATGCACTGTATGGGCATAAAAGGGACAAGGACTAACAGATACAGATATCTCCATATATGGGCATATTGGTCGGATTGGCGGTGCGACGTAGGTGTGAGGGCCACATAGCGGCCCGAACCTCTAGTACACTTGCATTGCACCCATACTGACTCATTACTGACACGCCCTAAATAGGGAGGCCATGTTGAAAGAGGTTAAGATGTCAGTGCCATGAAGACAAGTTGACATGGAAGAAGCAGGCTTTATAGTACCCCCCCCACCCCCCCCCCCACCACCCTTACTCCTACCCTTCATCAGCAATCAATTTGTCTCCCCAGCCCCAGAGTTATAGCCCTGTGTGTGTGATGATGACACTGTTTGTGGGTTGGTCGAGTGCTTATGGGTGTTGTCTGCAATGTTTTTCTATCCCAGCTCTGGGAGCTGTTTGTGGGCTGAGGATTAGATTGCAAGTGATTGCATTTTTCACAAGATAAATGTTTTTTTTGTTTTAAAAAAACAAGCTTTTTCTTTCTTTCTAGTCTTACGATTAGGAAAAGAGTCAGGTTAGGGAATTAGGCATTTATTATTTTAAAACATTTAGGGGTTGGGGTTAGAGTTATGCCTGATTTACACTTATTTGCGAGCCAGTGTCACACACCAAAACATTATGATATACAAGCTCACAGAGTGTTTCAGCGCGTGAGGAGGTAGATCTGCTGTTTTTCTGCTATTTTCAATGTTGATGTCCTCACAAGTGTAGTAATGTGTGTGTGTGTGTGTGTGTGTGTGTGTGTGTGTGTGTGTGTGTGTGTGTGTGTGTGTGTGTGTGTGTGTGTGTGTGTGTGTGTGTGTGTGTGTGTGTGTGTGTGTGTGTGTGTGTGTGTGTGTGTGTGTGCGCGTGCGCGCTTGCATGTGTGTTTATACTTGTATGTGTGTTATTTATGTGCTTGCACCCTCGTATGTGATACAGACATAAATCAGTTTCTCACAGGTTTGTGTATTCTCTTTCAGATGGGGGAGGGGGAAAGAATGACTACAATAACAGTGTATTAAAAATGACATTCCTGCACCCTTCAAAGGGCATGTTTATCTCAGAAAATGAATTTGAACTAACAGGATGATTGCAGACAGGCTCTTTTCAAGCACAGCACACAAGTTTATGATTACCTTGGTGAGTGAATAGTAAGTGATGGTCTTGAAACAACTTGTGATTTATAAACAATAAATTCAAAACTGATAATAAAACTGAAACTGAATTGTTAAAATACTGTATACACGTCTCGAGTTGCATCCAACTGGGAAAAAAACACTCACTAGAGAGCTTTGAAGATACAAACTTAAAGATGTCAAGGCCGAAATGAGAGCACAATTATAATTCAAGTAGAATTCTTTACTCGCCATTAATGATCATTTTTTATATGGTTTACATGTTTCCACTTATCGTGTTTTGATCTAAATATTCTCATGGGAGGCTTTGAGTGTGTGTGTGTGTGTGTGTGTGTGTGTGTGTGTGTGTGTGTGTGTGTGTGTGTGTGTGTGTGTGTGTGTGTGTGTGTGTGTGTGTGTGTGTGTGTGTGTGTGTGTGTGTGTGTGTGTGTGTGTGTGTGTGCGCGTGTGTGCGTGTGAAGTGAATGCAATGCTGACTATTGACTGTGAGCAAAGGGCAAGGGACTAGTGCTGGGTTTGATTGATATCTTTATTGATCATGAAATAAAACATATGTCACATGTAACATCTAATCCACCATAATCAAAAGGATAACGCAAAAAAAGCGTACAGCTTGTTTCCATTGCGGTCAATTTGCGGTCAGCTTTTATGGTCAGCTGTCCCTAAAAGCTGATTACAATTATTAGCATTGTATCCAATGGGAACCACTACAATTAAAGCTATAAGCTAGCTAGCTAGTTTGTAGCGCGCTGTAGAAACCTTTTCTGTTTGTCGTGTCGCTGAATTAAATTAACTGTATTAAAATATAATAATGAGGTATTAAATAGATGCTTTAGTTAGATTACACACACTCTGCTGAGGACAAACTCCTTTTTTCTTCCCAAGGACACAGCGGTGGTCTTGATTTGATTAAACCCTGACCCCCGCCAATCAGACGTCTTTTAAGCCCCCTGGCGTCAACATTATCTGTGGCATCTAGCAGACACAAAATGGCCACCGTTATTACACGGCCGTGTCATCAGACAGGCGCAGTTAAAGGTCAATTAAAGTAAATACAACGCGATACGTGCTGCATACTTGGCATCTTTTTTTGCTCCCGTGTGCGTCGTCGGTTATACCTGTAAGCTGTTGACTTAAGTACCACATACAAGGACACACACGCACGCACAAGCACATGCATGCACACACACACACACACACACACACACACACACACACACACACACACACACACACACACACACACACACACACACACACACACACACAAAAGCACACAAAAGCACACACACAAAAGCACACGCACAGAGGTGCACTCTCTCTCTCTCACACACACACACGCACGCGCACACGCACGCGCACACGCACACGCACACACACACACACGCACAGTCAGTCCCAAGCCACGGAAATCCATCCATGTTGGACCGATAAGCATCAGCGATTGAAGTGTGTGATTGACCCGCTGTATTTGTTGAAGAAGATCAGTAGTGCGGTGACTGTGGAAAAAGCTCCTCTGAGGGAGAGTAGACCCCCGTGGGGGCGGGGCAGAGCAGAGAGGTTTAAGAGGGTTGAGACATGATAAGGTAATTGCTCAATGTTTGCACAGGGTTTTAGTTGGTAACTCCCCATTGAGAGTGCTGCTGTCCAGTTATGCTATCACGGGACTCCCTCTTTTACGGGGGTTTCGCTTCAGGGGTCGCCCTTTTAGAAATGTTTTAATTTAGATGGTTATAATTGTTAACTCCTGTTTGAACATGTTCAGACACATACTATGTGTGCTATTTGGTGATTGACATCCCAAACGTATAGGCATAAGATATGCTGAAATGCAAAATCAGCCTGGCAGCCATCTTGAAATAAATGCCCGTCATCTTTGATTCACGAGTGTCCCAGTTTCTTAAATCGAAGAGTGACCTCCAAAGATGATTTGTACCAAATGTCACGCTTGTATCACCATTTGAACTATTCTCCCAAAATATTGCACCAACAACTAATATTGCAGTTCACCCTAACCATAACCACCCCAAAACACTATGCCTAAACCTAACCTTAAACCCAACCTTAACGTCACTAAAACTGTGCCGTAACCAATGTTTGGACAGGGTAAGGGATTTTGTTGGTACCCCCATCGGAGGAGTGCTTGCTCTCCAGTTGTGCTATCACGGAGGTTAACGGCCAGGAGTTCCCAGACTGTGATTAAACCTTTTTATACGGGACACCTGACCCCTGATATATCGAATTATCTCCCATGCAGCGTGGCTTTCCTTCCTCCTACCACTGTACGGCTCATCTTACAGCTCCTTCCAGACTCCTGCGTCCCTCATCAGGGCCCTGTTGGGGTCTCCAGACCCTTCACACGGCTCAGGGGAACTGTAAGCCTCTCTTTGGACAGCCCTCGTACATATCGTAGCTGTCGGGTGGAAACCTTGTATGTCCAAAACGGTTACTTTTCTGGAAATGGGGGAGAAAAAAAATTGTGTTCCAATGATGGATCCAATGGAGTTATTATTCTGTCACACATTGTACATGTTAATATTTTCCATTGGTTAAATATTTTTATTACACAGTTGGTTGAATGCTTGATTCTGGTCAATCACTGAATTTGGTGGTGTGTTATTTCTCGATAATGACCGCTGGGCTCAATAACAGACCTGTCTAATCAAAGGCTCAGAGTGCCACCTGCTCTGCTGCTTGATTCTTGCCGTACCCAACATGGCAGCCATAAACAAACACACAATGTCGTTTACAGCCAAACATTGTTCTCAAGAACGTTTTTCAAAACATTTGAAGCGAGAAATAGACAATGCAGTAACCGGAAATGTATTCTATTTGATCAACACTTCCTGTTGTTTTCCGAGGCGACACGTTGCACTGGACGCACCTGACATAAATTAATGGAATACTGTCATTAACGTAACCTTTGTTGTTACTTTTGGGGTCAATTTATTTCGTTAAAACGTAGCCGTGTAATAAGCAGGATAATTGATGGTGAGCCGGTCATTGTTGAGAAATAAATATTGAGGATGATAAGACCCCTCCGCTTTGTATCGGGGTCTTATCATCCTGTCGGGATTTATTTCTCAACAGTGACCGGCACGCCATTAATTATCCCTTGCATAAAACACTCACTTAAAATAAATTCAAACATAGCAAAGAAAGGCTGATCTTCAAGCTCACATGCGTTGTGAGCATGTAGATCGGCTAAATTTGCAACTTTTTTTGGACACTGTGGTACAATTAGATTTTAGGCATATAACAGAAACTCTTATCCAGAGCGACTTACAATGAGCCATGACGTAGGGCATTAACTTCACCCTTGCAATTATGCAGATACAAGGTTTCTGCCCGACAGCGACAACATTATATATTTATATTTATATTCATATATATTTTTTACGTGTGTCTGCTCCCCTCTAGTTCTTGGCATGATAATGGTATGCATGTTGAAGAAACCAGGTGAAGAGTGAGTGTGTGTGTGTGCGTGTGTGTGTGTGTGTGTGTGTGTGAGTGTGAGTGGGTGTGGGGGGGTATTACACACATAAAACCGGGAATTTCCCCCTCCGGATTGTGAGCATTTATGAGCAGACTTATTTCAGCACCGGGAACAACTGCTTTAGCTGCTGTGGGCCGAGGAGGGAGTAGAGAGAGAGAGAGAGGCTGTGTTCGTCATCATCATGCAACCAACCCTGAATGATATATTTGTTCTAAGCTGCAGTGTAAGCCTCAGATTGTGCCATGCAGGCAGCTCACAGCATTTTCTTTCGGAGGAAGCGAAGCAGTCCCCTCCTTTTTTTTTACGGCATCCTGAAACGCAGCAAGGCCCCCTAATCCCAAAGCTTTTTTTTTTTTTACGAGAGTCTTTAAGTGATTTTTTCGTATCGTCGTCAGTCGTCACACAACCCCTGGAAACTCCCGCCCGGAGATGTTAGTCGGTTTTATACGCGGCGGACGGGAGCTGAACTGGCTGGCCACCGGAAAAAGGGCTGTGTGCGGTTGGCATTCATTCTTTGCCACAGGGGTGAACCTGTTCCACCCTCTGCCATGTTTCCAGCTCCTCTCCTCATGTCTCTCTCTCTCTCTCTCTCTCTCTCTCTCTCTCTCTCTCTCTCTCTCTCTCTCTCTCTCTCTCTCTCTCTCTCTCTCTCTCTCTCTCTCTCTCTCTCGCCTGGGATCAACTCCTTTTTGGGTGTTCTGATCCGGTCTAGAGCGGATATAACCCACTGGCGGAACCCAAGAGCGCCGTGCATCTCCAAAATGATTCCCCTATAGTTTAACCCATTAAGACCCAAGGCGGATTCTCCAAATGCCTTCTAAATCAGTAGCTTTCACACTTTCAAGATTTAAAAAAAAAAATTTCAAAAATAGCAGATATACAAGCTCGCAGCGCGGCACGAAGTGACGAGCTGTGAGCTTGTACAATATATCTGCTATTTTTGAATAGCCACGCAAAAATCTAAAATGACACAGATGCTTTCCCAGTTTTAATGAGTTCAAATGTGTTTAGTTTGGTGTAATGATTTTGTTTCTTTTGGTATAATAATCGTTTGGTATATCCATCTTTTATTCTAACTTGTATAGGGCGACTAGTGCGTCTAAACTAATTGATTCGCATTATGTGGGGGAACAAAAACAATGCGACGCCAACCAGAACCCACCACCGAAACCCAACTCCTGCTTTTTTCAAAACCGGATCAAACGGCTCAGTTTTAGAATGAAAACTAGGCTTCTCTCCGCAGTGGAAAGCCTGCATGGTGACGCGAGCTTATAGGACTCTCTCTCTGCCTCGACCCGGTGGATTTGAATAATGAGTCCTCAAGAAGACACAAAGCCAAGACAATAATGGAATATGGGGGGGATGTCGTCGGTTGTTGGTTTCCCCCTGGTGCTCTCCTTCCTTCACAGGGCTTCTGTCTAAATTGAAAGAAATAAGAGAATGGAAAAGGCGGATCAATAAATCTCCAGCATGCAGCAGAGGCCCCCGGAGCAAAGCGCTTGAGCTACATCCTGTAATAGCTATTCCCTGCAGACCTTTTTCACCTGCTCTGCTTCTTCATCTGTTCCCCCTCGTCTTTCAGCATATCTCATATTGGTGTTGCTATGGCATTTGCAGAAGAATGAAAAAAAAATATATATACAGTATATATAGTGTATATATCGTTGCTTTTGGGCAGAAACTTTGTATCTCCATATTTAAACGTATTATGTTTTTTAGCTTGTAGATCGGCTATTTTTGCTATTTTAGAAAAAAATGCTGAAACTGAAAGTGGTAAAGTGTGTCTAGGTTTTTTAAATGAAAAGTATTAAGAATAGCTTGTGACTACCATAAATAACCGGATCTATCTAGTATTTTTTATTTCCTTAAAAGTAACAAGGTTTACAAGGTTTACACCCGACAGGGACAATATACACCTTTTGTTTCTCTTATTTCTTTTCTACATTTATTTGAAGACTTGAGTGGTATGTTTTGATTGATTGATTGATTGATTGATTGATTGATTGCTTCATTGAATACTTTTATTAGTCCGACATTAAGACTAAAAGGATAACACAAAAAAGTCCTGGGGACTTGTTTGCATTGTGGTCCTATGTATTCAATACATCAACATACTGTAGCATACAAAATTAACCTCCCCTTTTGGTCTCCTGATGGATGGGGGAATATATATATATATATATATATATATATATATATATATATATAGTATATAACCCTGAGGAGTGGAGAGGAATGGGGTTATTGTACCTGGCATGTAGCCACCGACCCCCCTGCACACCCTTGTATTGTTGTGCCTCTATCATTCTGCTCATGTCTCAGTAGGAACCTCAGGGGAACCTGCTTTAAGACTGTATTCTGGACATCAATATCTGGCCACTCGGGATGCTGCTCCATGCTTGGAGTGGGTTGTGTTGCTCTTTAACCGCTCTCATACATGGTGTCCCTATTTTGGGCTTGTGTTCAATAATGTAAGAAAATGTAAGAAGAAACTAAGAATAGCCGATCTGCAAGCTCGGACTGTTCTTCTGTGTGAGCTTCAATTTCAAGAGTTCTCCCCTGCCACCTGCTCACAACACGTTGCATCTAGTTTTGAAATGAGGCATAAGAGGTTAAGATGTGGTGAACAGTGGTGGAAGAATTACTCAAATGTTTTACTTGAGTAAAAGTAAAGCACAATATAGAAATACTTAATTTACTTGAGAATAAAACATCAACTGATGCACAAACTTGGACACATCATCAGTGTTGGAGTCACTGGGTGTTTCGGGTCTGGCAACAGACACCCTCCTCCAGGCGACCCGACCGAGGCTGATCAGACCCCGGCCTGTGTCCAAGTGGCATGCTACTGCCCCCACTGTCTCTGGAGGGTTAGAGACAGTGCTAATTAGGGGGTTAGGGTTAGCCTGGCACTAGTCAGACCGACAATGCGGATCCACTCACACATGGCATGTGTGAATCCATGCCATCAGTTCGGCCGATGCCAGGCCAGGTTAGTTTAGATGTTGCAGCTGGTGTTGGCGACAGCCGCACCGCAGCCTGTATCTTTTGGGTTCTTCCACACGGAAGAAGTGGTTTGGGCTGCCAACCCTCTCCACCCCGGGTCGCCGTCTCTCCAGATGTCACCACACTCTTTGTGGTCGTCACCCAGTCTGTTCCTGGTTGTCACTGGTACTCCCAGTAACTCTGTTATAATTAAAGGTCCTGCATTCAAAGTTTACTTGAGTACAAAAGTACTGGCATTAAAATAAGCACTCATTATGTTTTCAAATGTCCAGAATGGACCCTTATCTCAATATCAGATCTGGTACCAAATCTGGAACCAAATGGATCCATATGTACACTCTCAGAGGTACAGACCCTTAAGGGTCCATTTGGTTCCATCTGTACACTCTCAGAGTTACAGACCTGTAAGGGTCCATTTGGTTCCATTTGTACCAACCTGGGGTACTGGGGGTACTTATGAGCGGCATGGAATGATTGGGGATTTACAATCCCAAATTGTAAGAAAATATTCCATGTGATCTCATTAGCCCATTCCTAATTGTTGTGCAATTGTTTTTGGCTCACCAGCAAGCTTCACCTACTGTACATTACACCATGGGAAGAGGTCACGATCATGCATGTCAAAACTAGGGTTGGGATCCGGAACCTGTGGAACTAGATCCAACATTGAGGAACTGGAATCGGTTCAATCACATTTGGAACCACTTCCGGAACCGTTTTTGATCACACTGTCAGAGCTTCACGTCTGCTATACAATTACTAAACCAGTGGTTCTTTTTTAATTACAAGGACCAACATAACTCTTGAGAGTGTATAACTGTTGGGGGTACGATGATGTTTCCTGGGTGGCAATACAGCAACAAGGGAAAGGTATTAGTGAAGGCCCTTAATTACCCTGTTACAAATGGACTCCAAAGTGACAACAACCCCGTGCTCTGTTTACTTTGTTTACTTTCTCTTAAGTATTTCACCTCCCACTGCAAGTTTATCTTTCACTTCTTAATTGAGCAGTTTGTTTGCCACACACACACTCACACTAATCTCCAGAGCTTGTTGTGTTGTGTTGTGTGTGTGTACACACAACAGTCCTGAAAGATGCTGCAAATTAAAGACTTATCTTAATCCTCTCCTTCCCCAAACATTAGCCTTTCAGATCAGGACAATTTTGGGTAAGAATGTGTTCTGCGACTGCGTCTGTGAGTGTGGGGAAATAAGCACATCTGGCCCTGGGAGAGAAGTTGTACTTTAAAACGTGGGCTCGTGTCAATTGATGCGCGCGAGACAATAACAGCAAATCGACTTGGCTATTATAAATGAACGACGCTTGTGTCAAGATGGCTAAGCTGCGTAAAAAATGAGTGGAGATTACTTCCGCGTGGCGTTTGTTCCGCTGTCGATCATGTCGGGAAACATAATAGCACTCCTTAATGTAGCAATTTTATGCTACAACAAAAGCCCCCCCCCCTCTGTCGATACAGTACCTGTGTCCCAGGTGTAACATGGTCCCTCAACAAGGCAGGAACACCTGTCCTTCTAAATCCTACCAATTAACCTAGGGGACTAGCTTAGTGTCTTGGGTTACCTCCAACAAGGCTATAGTCTAGCCTTTATCCTGAAGTGTCAGCCTGTGCAATCTCCTGATCAGTAGGAAACTGGATCCTACCACCACCACATCTATCTATCTGTCCCTCTGGCTGAGACGGAAAAAAGGGGCCGGGGGGGGGGTGGTGGGGGGGGGTTCTGGGGGCGACCGTGAGGCGAGACACATCCTGGCCCCCTCCCTGTCTGTCTGCCTGCCTGCCAGCCTGTCTGCCAGCGTTAGCTAAAGCTTGTCTGTCTGTCTGTCTGTCTGCTGGCTCCCACTGTCATCCCACTCTTCCTAGTGTCGCTTTTGTTTTAGTTGCCCCCCCCCCCCTCCCCCCAAACACATACGCATGCACGTGTGTGCTCGCACACACACACACACACACACACACACACACACACACACACACACACACACACACACACACACACACACACACACACACACAGACACAGACACCTCTTATCCTGGTCACAGATGTAGCAGAGCAGTTGAATAGGGCATTGATTTTAGATTGAGACTAAGAGGTGAGATAAAGATTGAAATTATCGATTCATCTAGTCTACAGGAAATTAATTCCAATTCAATTAAATCATGTAAATCATGTGTCTTTGCTGTAAGCCTTTGCTCCATATTATAAAATAAGTTTTTTTTTACAGGTACACATGAAGCTAATCAAGTTTGCGTAATTGTGTTGCTTGTCTCAATATCAGATCTGGTACCAAATGGACCCGCATTTGGTTCCATTTGCACACTCTCTGAGTTACAGACCCGTATAAGGGTCCATTTGGTTCCATATGTACACTCTCAGAGTTAAAGGAGCACTTCACCCATTTTCAAACTTAATCTTCATATATTATGATTGCTCCTCACTAGTACTTGGAATCCTTCCAGGACCTGATGCCTGGAATCCAACCTCTTGGAGGTTTGGTATATTCATCGACAATGTCATTGGTGGGCAGATTTCTGAAACCATTGAGACACAGAGTGAGTAGACAGAACTAATTGAACATTAGTGAGGACCAATTATTATGAAGTTATATTGAAAATGGGTGAAGTGCTCCGTTAAATTAACAGTAAGAATTTTACATCTTTTTTTCATTTGTACACTCTCAGAGTTACAGACCCGTCAAGGGTCCATTGGGACCTCCGGGTGGTCTCCGAACCGGCGGTTGAGAAACGGGTACAAGTAAAAGTGCAGCAGATGCTGTTTTGAAACCAAGCCTTTGTGGTCGCCACGACGACCGAGGCTTTTCTCATCAGGCTGTACCTGAAACTGAACCCCCGTACAAAGCCCCCGTGAAAGATGACCGTGACCTGGCCACACACACACACACACACACACACACACACACACACACTGATCGCATTGTCACAAAGAGGCCATGTGGTCAAGGTGAGGCAGCAGGACAACGCTGCCCCAGGCCCTTCCAGGCCTGCCTTGAATACAACCACTAGCTGACCAACACACACACACACACACACACACACACACACACACACACACACACACACACACACACACACACACACACACACACACACACGTTTGTGTTACTATACTTGTGAGGACGGCAACATTTTAGGAAGCCGATTTTATGAATGCAATTTTTACATTTCGTTCTTACTTTGTCGCAAATCTAAAGCTGTATACTTTGTCGCAAATCTAAAGAATGAAATAGGGACCCCAACCCCTAAACCTAATCTCTAAATATCTAATCCTAAACCCAACCTGAATATTCTTCCAATTCTCTCTCATATCTCTACAAAAATCTGTTTTAAACCAAGACAACCATTGTTCTTATGAGGACAGCAGGAAAATGGTCCTCACAATGTCTGTCTCTCAAATTCTACTATAGCCTACTTGTGGGGTCATTTGGTCCTCATGAATATAGTGACACACACACACACACACACACACACACACACACACACACACACACACACACACACACACACACACACACACACACACACACACACACACACACACACACACACACACACACACACATACACACACTGGTGGAAAGTAACTAAGTACCTTTACGCAAGTACTGTCCTTAAGTACAATTTTGAGGTATGTGTACTTTTCTAGAGTATTTGCAATTTTCAGTACTTTTACTTTTACCCCACTACATCTCAGAGGCAAATATTGTACTTTTACTCCACTACGATTATTTGAAATTACTTTATTTGAGTTACTTTTGATTATTATTACAAAACATACCTTAACCACTTCAGCCCTATTTAAACTTCGGCTATTATTTTCAAAAGATTTGAAAACTTGTGAAACGGGGCATTCTGCATAATGAGTACTTTCTACTTTTGGTACTTTAAGTACATTTTGATACCAATACTTTCGTACTTTTACAATTTACCTGAAAAATAACTAAAAACATTTAGTTATTTTTCCACCACTGCGCGCGCACACACACACACACACACACACACACACACACACACACACACACACACATGCGCGTGTGCGCGTACACACACACACACACACACACACACACACACACACACACACACACACACACACACACACACACACACACACACACACACACACACACACACACACACACACACACATTCCACTTCTCCAGTGGGTCTCCTCCCATGCTCTCCAAAGCCCCTGGCCAGCCCATGCAGTGCCTGGTGCTGACCTCCTGCCAGCTTGTTGGAATTGACAGCAGTTGAACCATGGAGCCAGGATTTCCCCTCAGAACCCATGGACTCAGGGCAGTATGGATTTGGAATCAGACGGGGACAAGGAGAGAGAGAATGGGGCCCTTTCTCCTGCCATTGGCAACTATACCTCTGCCCCTAAATGCCTTGGCTCTCCAGCCCAGCGGTCCCCTTACGAGGCCTGTTAAAACTTCATAACAGGTTTACAGTGAGGCGGATTCATTTAACATTACATTATACTCCACGGGAGCCCTGGACCCATGCCTCTACTGAGAGGAGAGGAGAGAGGGAAAATGACAAACAGAGAGAGACAGACAGAGACAGACAGACAGACGGACAGACAGAGAGAGAACAGACAGACTGCTGATCTACAAGCTCATGTTGTGCCTAAGTATACGTTTTTAAGTGCTTAATATGCTTTATATTAATAAAAATCTGCAAAGTAACTAATAACTAAAGATGTCAAATAAGTGTTGTGGAGTAAAAACATTGACTCTGAGATGTAGTGGAGTATAAAAGACAATGTAAGTACTCAAGTAAAGAAAAAGTACCTCAAAATTGTGCTTATTGTACATTACTTGAGTAAATGTACTTAGTTAATTTCCACCAGAGAGAGAGAGAGAGAGAGAGAGAGAGAAATGGACAAGGCCCAACAACATGTGCGTTCAGCCCACACTCAGTAAAACAAGTGAGTGGTTGTGTTTTGTGTCAGGTTGGTGGGTGAAACAATGGCAGCCTACAGGCATCATGTTTGATAATCCCTCATGCCATGTTTTATGTGCTCGTTAAGTATGGGCTCATAATCGCGTCGGGGCTGCTTGACGGCTTGATCCGATGTGAACGACAGGGGAGAGAGAAGGTGGTTTACAAACACCTCCATGTGTTACCTCATTCTCCCCCTGCTCTGTCCCAGGAGCTGATGATGTCACAATGAACCACTGATGTCATGAATGAATAATAATAAGGCCACTGATATCGTTTGCTGTCGGATGGAAAACCGTTACTTTCCCCATTCAGGAAATGGGGGTAAAAAAATAACCTGCGTTCCAATGGCTCCAATCTAGTTATTATTTAGTCAGAAGCTGTTTTTTCTTTACCTTTATTTACCCGGGGGAGGTTCACTGAGAACAAATTCTCTTTTTCAGGAACGCCCTGCCTCACATGCGCGCGCACACACACACACACACACACACACACACACACACACACACACACACACACACACACACACACACACACACACACACACACACACACACACACACACACACACACACACACACACGCACACACACACTAAAACCGGGGAGCTGCCTAGAACAACTTATACTGTTGGCCACTGAGCAGCTCCATTGGAGCAGTTGGGGGTTCAGTACCTTGCGCAAGGCCATTTCTGCGGTGATGAGGGAGGGTTAAGTGGTGGTCATTCACCTCCCCACCCAGATTGCTTCTGCCGGTCCGGGGAATCAAACCGGGAACCTTTCGGTTGCAAACACGCCATTTGGGCCACCACTGCCCCAAGCAAGCTCTTGTTAACACTCATCATCACATATCATTTTTTATAAATCCTATAATACTAAACGAAACCAGCTTCATTTTGTTGTGATCACGTGATTGTGTGTGTGTGTGTGTGTGTGTGTGTGTGTGTGTGTGTGTGTGTGTGTGTGTGTGTGTGTGTGTGTGTGTGTGTGTGTGTGTGTGTGTGTGTGTGTGTGTGTGTGTGTGTGTGTGTGTGTGTGTGTGTGTGTGTGTGTGTGTGTGTGTGCGCGCGTGCTTGTGCTTGTGCTTGTGCGTGGCCAGAAGTGGACTCTTCGTTGTGATTGGACGCTGGCCACTGGGTGGACAGCTTTCATCCTAGATGTCTGACAGCACCAGTGCATTAATTTTCTCCGTTAATCCACACTGCTGGGAGTTGACAACAAATCTCTGACAATATTAGTGCCAGGTTCTGTCTATTGAGCTACATAACGGCCAAGAGAGAGATGAGAAATATCTGTGAGCTTTTTAAGTATTTGATTAAATGCCTTTAAAGAGCTGAACTGAAATGAACTGCAAAAAAGAGTAAATCATCGCTGTCGTCCAGCAGAAACCTCGTAACTCTGTGTTTCTACTGTTTGAGATTATTTGTCACTTAAAGCCAGAGGTATATGTACTCAAGTACTTTACTTAAATACAATTCTAAGGTATTTTTTACTTTACTGGAGTATTTCCATTTCGCAATACTTTTACTCCACTACATCTCAGAGGCAAATATTGTACTTTTACTCCACTACAACTAAATGAATGTATGTAGAATTTGATTATATACAGCCCCATATATCCTTCAACTATTTGAAAATAGCCGATCTACAAGCTCACAACCCGTCACATTGCAATGCCTATACATATTTTGATGCCAGTACTTAAGTACTTTTACACTTTTTAATACTGGACTTTTATTTGTTTCTTTGTTGTTTATTTTATTAATTGTGGTATTGATACTTTTACTTAAGTAAACATTTCTTGTACTTCTTCCACCACTGCTTAATGCCCTATTTCGTCATACAAGAGAGTCACGCAAAAGCTATTTTAATACTTCTGACATTTTCTCTCCATTTCCTGAAAAGTAACTGTTTTGGACATACAAGGTTTCTACCCCTCAGCGAACCGAGTCCAAAGGCAATCAACAGCTATGGCAACAGCTCAACACCATCCATAATTGTCACCGTCACAAGATACTTTGTAGGAAAAAATGTTTGGCAAAAATAAAACACACTTGTGTTTCTCATTTGACACTAGTGTTGGAATATGTGCCAATGGCATCATCAACGTAACTTTATGTATGGAATCGTTTGAATTCAACTAACTAAATTGACACTGCAATGACTACACAACATAAATATTTATGTCTAGTAAAGTAAATGCTGCCTATTAAACCATCTGGATCTGGAGTCTATGAAATGCTCAATTAAACAAAAATAGAAGCGCTTATTAACATAAAATACAGCTCAAATATTATTTTGACCATTTTGAGAGCCAAACATTACGATATGTCGGATTGAATAAAGGTTATTAAAAACCTTTGAAATACAGCGCAATAATGTGATTTTACTGGCACTTTTTTATTGTGTGGATGTGTTATGTGATTTGTACTTGACTGTACACGGTCAAATATGCCCCAAACTTCACATGTTTAATATCGTGGCCTGAACACAGTTAGCTGCCATTATTAATAATGAAATAATAATAATGTATTTTATCTGTATTGCAATTTTCATTCACAAGGAATCTCAGTGTGGTATAATCAAAAGCATGACATCAATCAATCAGAAAAGGTAAAAAAGAATTGTGTGAAGCACAAAAGGATATTGCTAAGTTACACACAATTTAACATGAAAACGCATTCCTAAACAGAAAGGTCTTTAGGCCCATCTTAAAAGAGTCCATGGTCCATTGAACCCTGCAGCATCCATATTCTGGGGGGGACATTAGCCAAAAATAGCCGAACTACAAGCCTGCAACGTGTTGCGTTGTGACCATTGACTGTAAAAAAATATATTGGTGAAGGGAACGTCACCCATTGGTTTCTACCGACCCGTTTTGAAGCCACTTTCTCTGCTAATTCAAATCCGCCATCTTGGAATTTACGGTCCTGAAAAACAACCGGAAACTAATGCTATTGGCTGGAAGGGCAGCGAGGGCGGGTCTTCACTCGATAGAACCAGTCCTAAAGAAGCATACCCTACTTTATCATTAATTTAAAATGTATGGGTCAAATCTCCATTGAAATCAATGGTGTGGTAATTATTCTGCAGCCAGCAGGGGGGAAATAGTGACACCTTCTGGACCATTAATAAGAACTCAGTTCCTTATTCATATCCAGCAGAGCTTCCTTGCCACCTGGTTGCAACCCGTTGTGAGCTTGTAGATCGGCTATTTTTTGGCAAAGAGATTTGGTGTGGACAGTAAAAAGCAGTCCAGAGTACAGAGCCGACTCAGGTCCAGTTTACTTAGTATATTGTAATCATGAATATAAATTGTCTCATTGTACTTATCGGTAGACCTACCATAGTATGTGCTTATTGATGCCAAATGGTCTGCTCTCATTGAAGGTTATTGTGCCTCATGTGAGCTTGATGGATAGCTAGACGGCTTGTATAAGGTCCTGGTTAGGCCTATATTACATGTGTGTAATGATGAGGGCAAGAGCTGATTTTATTCTTTTTTTCAAATTCATATTACTGTCTCTGAAAAACGATTGTGGCAATGCAAGGTATTCCATTTCCACACATTGACAGCATGGGAACAGTTCCAACAGAATAATGTTAAACTACTTAGCCTTCTCTCTCCCTCTCTTTAGTCTTTATCGTATCCAGTGGTGGAAAGTAACTAAGTACATTTACTCAAGTACTGTACTTAACTTATTCACTGCCAAGGACACAATTAACGTAATTTACGTCCAAAATGGGTACAGAGATCACGTGAGTGTTCTTTTTCAAAAAACAAGCCCCATTCAAACGGCCATATCTCTGGAATGGAGGATCGCGGTGGGACAATTATTTTTTCCTGACGCTACCGGAAAATGGCCTTGTGGTACAGTAAAATCGCCGTTTTCGTGGCAAGGGTACAGTAGACCGATGAATGAATTCATTCATTTCTGGCAGTGAAGGAGTTAAGTACAATTTGGAGGTATTTTTACTGTACTGGAGTACTTCCAATTTTCTATAGTTACTAGTTACTTTGTACATTTTGATTATTATTACAAAACCACCTCAGACCTAAATACTTTTGCAATTTGAAAACAGCTGATCTACACGCTCACAACGTGTCGCTTTGCGACGTGTTGTGAGCTTGAAGATCTACTATTTTCAAAGGATTTGTATACATTTTAAACATTTAAAAACTTGTGAAATGGGACCTTCTGCATAATGAGTACTGTTCATTTTGATACGCTACTACGTTTGTACTTTTACTCAAGTAAATGTTGAATACCGAACTTGTACCAGACTATTTCTACAATAGGGTATTGATTCTTTTACTGAAGTAAAACACGTGAGAACTTCTTCCATAACTGATCTTCTCACATACACACACACCTATGTGCACAACAGAAACACCACATTGTACACATTATCTCTGATGGCCGTCTCCTCTGACAGCTGCAGAGCCTGGTAATTATCGGTCAAGAGTCTGTGTTTAACAGGCGATCAGTATGCTCAGCGATGGATGAGGATTCCATTAGGGGGGAAATTAGGAAACTAGAGAACACGGGAAGCAATAACGGTTGATATTAGACATCTAAATCATAAGGGCCTCTCCAACCTGATGGCTCCCCAGTCCTGGTCGTGTCCTCTGTCTAGTCTCGGCTCGTACTAATTCACGTCCAAGACCTTCTAGTAGTCAAAGAGCTCCATCAGTCAGCCTCATGCTCTCTCTCTCTGCAGACTCGTCGTGGCCAACAAGCTGCGAATAAATCAAGTCCTCTGCATGCAGCACCAAGACAGCAAGAGAAAAGGGCACACATACTACCTCCTACGTCTAGACATCATGGGACTTGTGTTATCAATTTTGCAGAGAGAGACAGAGAGAGAGAGAGGCTCAAGGCCATGTATGCTCAATGCTCAAGAAATGTATCCTCAAGTGAGTGTGTGTGTGTGCTAGTATGAAAGTCTGAGTGTGTGTGTCTGCAACCACCCATGTGGAAAGGCAAGAGTGCAGGCTGAAGAATTATTGATGTACCGTTGAGCAATATTAGGAAATCACACAGATGAACTTCTTTGTGCAACACGCGGCCATATCTACCATCGCTGCTCTCTCTGCTACTATAGGGAATGGAGAGGGTGAGGGGCATGTTATGATTTTATTTTTATTGGGAATTTAAAAGCACAACAAGTCAAAAAGAGTATCATGACAACAGGAGAGTGTACTGAAAACACTCATTTCGAAAGTGGTCCTCGATGGGAAATATGTGGAAATAAATCTCTGTGAATTTTTTTTTTACAAATGAAAAAGTACTAGTCCCCCTTGCAACCCATGGTTCAAACTCCCTCCCTTAAAAATTAACCGTCAACTCTCCCCACAAATTCTCCCTAACTGTTTTTTTTAGCGGTGCCAACCGCTCTACATTTGACTCTGTCCGTGTGAGTGTCCGTCCGTCCGTATGTTATGTCCGTCCGTATGTTTGAACACGGCAAGGTAGCAACACATGCGCCACTTCAACACACACACACACACACACACACACACACACACACACACACACACACACACACACACACACACACACACACAAGCCAATACTGCACACATGCGCACACACGAACACACGCACACACACACACACACAAGCCAATACTGCACACATGCGCACACACGAACACACGCACACACACACACACACACACACACACACACACACACAGTTGACGTCCGTATGAGCACGGCGTATGAGCACGGCATTTAAACAGCTATAACTCCAGTCCGCAGCATGCTACGGTGTACAATTTTTTTACATGGACTAAAACCACCAATAGGGACGAACTGCAATTAATTAAGCCCCGCCCCCCTCTGTCTTCCTATTGGCTGGGCTTTAAACAGCCGTAAGTCCAGTTTGCAGCATGCCACCAAGTCCAAATTTGGTATGTGGACTTAGACCACCAATAGGGACGAGCTGTAATTACTTAAGCCCCGCCCCCTCTATCTGCCCATTGGCTGGCCTTTAAACAGCCATTATTCCAGTTTGCAGCATGCTACCAAGTACAAATTTGGTAAGTGGACTCAGACCACCAATAGGGACGAACTGACATTAGTTAAGCCCCGCCCCAAAGGCACCGCTTCCTTCACACAGGGTGTGATTTTTTATTTTTTTAAATGGCAAGGAAACCGGGGTTTTTGCCCCAGCGCTCCACTTCCGGTGGTGCGCTTATGTTTTCATTCCCACTAACACTATTTCTACACGGAACACTAACACCACTTCTCCCAGAGAACATGGATCGTTTTGGTTATAAGCCCACTTGTTTCTATGATTAAAGAGCAAGTTAAAATGCGAATATCTTTCCGTAGTTTTGTCTACTCCGAGGACGCTATTGTTAAATGAGTTTCGGTTTATTTTCAGTGGGAAGCGAGAGCAGACATTAAATCCCGCCCACTACATTTGATTGGGTAAAGCGCGGCCTGCTTCCTGATCTGAAGGCACGCCCACTTGTAGGCCAGTGCGTACACGTTATGGTGAACGCCCCCAACAGATTCAAGCGGAGAGCAGAATCTGTTCTTGAGAGATTAGGGTTCATGTGGTTAATGTAAAAAAAAAAAAGCCCCTTGTAGTAACTCCTGAGGACTCCCCTAGTGGTCCCAGACCCCCTGTTGAAGACCCCTACAATAAAGGAATTGAATTGCATGACATTACTGTGAATATAGCTTATTGTGCGTCGCTCTGTCCTGTGTTTGCCCAGAGCACCCACCACAGCACACAGAGAGACAAATCCCTGCAAACCTTGATTGATACGGCAATAAACTATTGACTCTCTTTAAATCTACTACTTTTGGCCTTTTGGAAAGGTGCTCAGAATTCAAAGAAAGATATAGTGCTGTGCAGTCCCAGCCCACAACCCCCCCAAACCCCCCACCCCAGCCTTTACTCGTAACTCATATGCCAGTTGACTGCATCAGTCTGGCATGACTTATGTTGCTGGTGATTTGCTAGTCCCTGGTGTACATTTAGAAGACACTAAACAGGTTTCATACCGACGCCTTTCCCTTTAATGTCCTACCACTCAGATGGCATAAATATGGCCGTTTTTTCAAAACATTTCATTCCTTTATTTTTTTTACACAAGGCCATATTTCATTGCAGTGAGCTTGTTGTAATGAAGACCATGTGATTTGGGCCGTTTCATCTGCACGTTTTTACTAGATCGGAGGGAAAGAGAGAGGTCCCGCCGCGGGCGTCCCGACATCATCATGGCGGACGACGGTTCTTTTTTTCCTATTTCTGCGAGAGAGAGAGAGACCCTTTTGATTCAGGTCAGCGGGCTTACAAGCACCCGAGACAAAGAAGTTAACACTTAGCAAGAGCTACTCTCTGAGGGTTCCACTTAATGCTGTCACACGCATGACATGGCACATGTCAATGCCGCTTATACCTGCTGGGGCCACAAAGACTGACGGCCAGCTCCATGCAAAGTGTCAGAGCCATGCCAGTCAGCCACAGAGAGAGAGAGAGAGTCGCACAGCAGTGCCTTGCAGTGCAACATGCCAGTGGAGTACTGACTGCATTTATCATCAGTGATCAAAACATTTTGACAGCTACTTTAACTAGTCTTGTATGGTTATAGCCCTCAAAGCAGTTCCGCTTGGTGGTTAACCACTTAATCCCTATATACTTCGTTGTACAACTTTTTCATGTCAAGGACCCCCTAAATGATATGTATTGGCTGCGGACCCTTATCAAAAACACATTTTAATTTGTACACATTTTTGGCAAGGCTTTTTTGTATACTATTTAAAACGGTTTTGGGGAAAATGCTGCTAATTGTCCCAAAAGTAACTGAAAAGATTGCTGCTTTTTGTAGAAAACAAATCAAAAAACAAATTATACCCTGTATAACTTAACATACTGTAGCTCTGTTTAACACAATACTGTACCCCCTCCAACTGTACATACTTTCCCATTTTTTTCTTAAATTGTTCTTACTATGTTTTGACACTTGCTAAACCCATACGCATGTTTTCTCATGCCAATAAATCACCTTTGAATTTAAATTGAATTGAACATAATTCGTTGTACAACAGATAGCCTACAGTAAATATCCCATTTTCATAATGTAGATCTTCTATTTTCTCTAGTTTTGGACACATTTTCGCATAATACTGACATGCCCAAAAATAGTCCGCCAGGTTGAAAGTGGTTAAGTGGGCTTGCTCAAGGGTTTTGACAGTAGTTGTTGTTGGAAGGGAAAGCATTACTCATGCACTCTCCCCGCCTTGCCCAGATTTCCTCAGCTCTCTCTGGGAATTGGAAACGGCAACCCTCAGGTCACATGGCTTGCTCTTCTAGCCTCTGGGCTAGCACAGTAGCTACCAGGTTTAAGCATTATGGGATTAAGAGGGGGAGTTACAGTACAACTATGAAGAGATCCAGTGTAATATTCAGGATAACCATCTCTGCTGGTTATGAGCTCACAAATACGACGAGGTAATTTCAGGATATTTAAGGATTTCCCCCTGGCTTTAGAAAACTAAAATCGCTTCATTGAGGGGGGAAGGTGCACAGCCCCAGAAGGCAGGAGTTTTTTTTTAGTAATAGCTATAGCGAGAAAAAGGGAAGAAACACGCTTTTTTATTACAACGGCTGCACATGCAATCGAGGAGGAAGAATTTGATTAAGAGGGAGGTAATGGAGTCAGTGTGCTATAACCGGCGGCCTGGCCCTAGCTGAAAAAAAAAATGCTATTGAACGGGTGTAACGAGAGTGAATTTAGCACCCGGCACGTCGGCGCATGCAGGCCCTTCTGTTAATCCAGCGCTCTGTACTTTTAAGTCCTTTCCTCCCCCATCTTTCAATTATCATTATCGTAAAATGAAGCGAGGCCTGGGAAGCTCTGAATGTGCAGCAAAAAAAAAAGTTTCATCCAATTACCCGCTCCATAGCTTTGTGTTTTCATCTCACTTAAAGATGAAGATTGAAGTGCCCTATAACGTTCACAGTTTGTTAGCCGCCCCTCCAGCCCTATTTTATTTTTTATTTTGTATTTTTTTTTGTTGAAACCACTGCGGGTCGATCATTAGATGTTAATCTTTGAAACCGTTGCTGTCAGTCAGAAACCTCTTATCTACATATTCAAACTTTTTTGTGTTTTATTCGTAAATGAACGCCCTACTTGATCACACTAAGCGTCACACACAAGCATCAAAAGTAGCAGATGTTTGAGCTTGTAGATCTGCTATTTTTGATACTTTTGAATTAGTATCCTGAAAAGTAACATGAGGTTTTGCACCCGACAGAGACCGATTATTGATTGGGTTGAAAGCGACGGAATCGGTTTCAGTGGCTGGCTTCTCCTTCTGTTGATATGGTGATTTCCTGAATTGGACGTAATGATATAAAATCACGGATGCACACACAGACACACTCATGGGGTATTACTGCTCATACGGTGTATAATCACTGTGTATGTGCTCATACCATGACACACGCACACGCTCACACACACACACACATTTAAATTTCCATTTCTCCACTGTCAAGCATTACTGGACAAACGGCTGTCTGAGGGGGCAAAGGTCAATGACAACTTACCAATTTGCTTGCAGATTGGTAGTTGGGGGGGTGTGTGTGGGGGGTGTTCATCTGACCAATTAGGATAATTCTCACCTCAGGCGTTTTCCTCTGTGAACCAGCTAAGACATTGTTAATAGGCTTCCCTGGACAGTATAACTTAAGATAAAGTGCGTCAGTACCCGGCCGGGTTCACACAGGGAGGGCAAGGCGATCGTTAAAGAGATGAAATCAACTCTGCTGGGAGCAGAAGAGGCCTAAATTGCTCTTCTCACTCATCAACCAGCAGATGTGGACCATCCATATTCAGACCCCCCCCCCCTGCTGGGGAGCTGGCTGAGCAAGCAGACCTGGCTTTGGGTTCAGTGGCTGATATGTTGTGTTGTGAGTGCTTTGAAGAAGACCCTCTACCTCAGTGTTTCCGGACATATTTTTACCATATTTTATATTTTTTTACCATTGAGTTAATAGACTCTGCCTGCTTGCTCAGGGGATACATTGAATCTTGACCATCAGGTCAAAATTGGTGTCAGATCCTGTGTCTAGGTGAGACATGACCTTTGACACGATCTAAATGTCTCAATAGAAAAGCAGGGAGACAAAATACAACCACCCCAATTTTATAAGTTTTATTGTATTAACATACCACCGATTGGCCAAAATTACATTTTATTCATAATTCCATATTTAAAAAAAAACGTTTAAGAAGTAACGAAAATAATAGCTTATAGATCTACTATTTTCACTAGTTCGGGTCGTGGTAAGACATCACATTTCTCTTTTGGGGTCTCGACCCCGGCACCACCACCATCAGCACAGCAGGCAAGAGGTAAGTATCATCCAGGGCTTCACATATAGGGAGCTGCTGCTGTTAATCGTGGCTTTGGATCTTCATCAACTATGGATGAAGAAAGAGAGAGAAGACCTCCCTGTAACGTCTTAATTACTTAAGCAGCAGCAGACAGTTCCCTCTCTCTGCCTCCACTGATCAGCCTGTCTGAGCCCCGGGATGGAAAAGATCTCTCACCCCTCCTCCTCCTCCTTCCTCCTCCTCGTTCTTCTGCTTTCTCTGTGTCTCCAACCTCCCTCCCTCCCTCCCTCCCTCCCTCCCTCGCCACCGCTGATCTCATCAGTATGGATGCTGACAGGAAATCAATCCCACAGTTCTTCTTAATAAAGCCGTGAACTCATTTCAGAGAGGGGGGGGGGGGGGGGGGGAGGGGGCTTTTTCTCCTCCTCCTCAACGGTTCTGCAGCTTCTTCTTTCGTCTCCAGACAACGTCTGTTATCTTGTTTCTCTCTTCCGTGCTTCGCCCGCGTCGTGTTGAGAACAGAACCTTGGTCATCATGTGTCAACCTTTTCCGTTGGCGAATGGCAGCCGCGTTAATTGGTCAGATGACCGGAGAGTCCCTCAGGGCTCTATTATAGTATGGTTCCCATCTTTTTCCTCTCTACAATAAATATCTTTGCCAGGACGCTCGGGTGGCGCAGTGTTAAAGTGCCCGCCCACTGTCGAATCCACCGCGGTGCATCTGGCTTTTGTCGAGCGTCTGTACGAACGCGGTTGACCCGTCGTTCGGGGGAGGGAAGTCGGGCGGGGAGGGTGACACAATGTACGCACTCAACAGGCTCAACGGCACCTAATTGGCATAACGACTAAATTGGGGAGAAAAAGGGGATAACAAAGCAAAAATAAATAACGAAATAAAAATCTTTGCCAATCATAGCCGATCACAGCTCACAACGCGTCTGTCTGTAGATCTGCTATTTTAGCTTTTCGTCCCTAGAATGGGGATTTTAGTAATCTTAATCCTAATAATAATCTTACACATTAACAAGAAGAGGGCTGACTTATCTTTCAAAGAAAGCCTGCACTCTTAAATGCTCCTGGCTGCACATGACAGACGGGCGAACATCCACACAGGATCGAAACGTTATCAGTCATCTGTTCAACCGTTTTTAATAAAGAAGGGTATACTAGTCCCTTGCAACAGATACCAGCAGAGCAGCAGCAGCACGTTTACGCACAGATATACAGTAACATTATGAATAACACACCTAACACATAAATAGTTACAAACCTGACACAACGGTTATATGAAACGGTACTATATTACACACGTGTGCAATATAGGCTAAGAGCTATACATTCATAGTCTCTTTAATGGATGATTTCTACAATGTCCCCGGTGTTTAGGATCATTTATGCCAGTGGTTTTCAAAGTGGGGTCAGGGGACCCTCAGGGGTCCTTTAGTGAATTCCAGGGGGTCGGGACTCGCAGAATTGCTCACAATTGTGAGCATTGTGAGCTTGTAGATCTGTGATTTTCAAATCTTAAAATTGTAATTTTTTTTTATGTTTTTGTTTTTAACAGCACAAATCTTGTATGGGGGTCCCTGGCACAAAATATTATCAGATGGTGGTCCAAATACGTCTAGGGGCTCCTTGACATGAAAAGGTTTTAAAACCACTGATTTATGCAATGATGGTAATAACCCTAATTTATGATGAAACCTCTGTGATTCCCACAATACGCTTAACTCGCTCAGCCCCTCTTGACTTTTCCCCTTTGGGGGTCAAGGCTGCTCCAGGTAGGGGGCAGTCTGGTCCCGGCGGTCCCCAGGTGGGGTTCACTAAGCCGGGCATCAACTAACCTCGGAGGCCCTCCCCTATGGCCCTGGAGGTCAGGAGTTGAGGGGACTTAGCAGTATTTCTCGGCTTCCCCTGACGAAAATCCCACTTTGAAAAATCCCACTAATCCGTTATCTGTGTTGCTTGGAACGCTGTCACACACACAAACTGCACTCTGGGCCTCTTAGGCTACATGGGGGATATACACAGCCTCTAGGATGCATACACACGCACGCACACTCTCACGCACGCAGGCACACACACACACACACACACACACACACACACACACACACACACACACACACACACACACACACACACACACACACACACACACACACACACACACACACACACACACATCAAAAGAAAGCATCTAAACAAGCACACATACAGGCATACATACAGTACATATGCATGCATACATACAACAGAGACACGCGTACACACACACCCACACACACACGCACGCGCACACGCACACACACACACACACACACACACACACACACACACACACACACACACACACACGGTACTAAGGATCCCAAACCCACCACAGAGCAGATAATCTCCTTTATCTAACCGAGCAGCGCTCACCGGGGTCAGCTACCAGATTACCCTTGTATTATTGTGTGTGTGTGTGTGTGTGTGTGTGTGTGTGTGTGTGTGTGTGTGTGTGTGTGTGTGTGTGTGCGTGTGCGTGTGCGTGTGTGAGCGGTTATGTTTTGCCAGCAGTCTTGTAGCAGTGCCATACCATCACATGCAGAGAAGCACTCGAGTTGCAAAGATGTTTGTTTTCCTCCAGCAGGGTCTGGTCATTTCTGCAGAGTAATGAAGCATTCATACGTACATAGATGTGATGAATGCTAATCTACAGTGTTGTGCTTGTTTCCCCCCCAAATGAAATGTCTCACAGCAGTGGTTCTCAACCTGTGGGCCGGGGTCCACTGGTCGGCCGTGAGGATATTGCATCTGGGTCCCCAGATTTTGATGATAAAATTAGATTACATAATATATTTCTTTATTTCAAACGGTGACAAATATGTGTTGTATTGTGATACAGGTAAACAGGAACTTATGTAGCCTATGCTTTATTGGTTCCATTGATCCAAGCTGGAACACAAGTGGATCAATTCATCATTTAAATAAACATGCTCTGAAAATGCACGCGGCCCACCTATCTGACCACTTCATGGCACCCATAGTGTGTCGCGATATATAGATCTTTGAATTTGGTTTTGAATAGGGAAGCCACAGTTAAATCCATTCAGGAAGATATAGATGTAGCGGAGTGACGGGCTCTAAAGTTCAATTTGTAAGGCTTAAGACAATTGAGATGTGGATTGTGCTAAGAAAATTAGTCACAAATAATAGGAGCACAGTCGTAGCACTTTGTCCTCTCGGCGTGTGTGAGCCATTGTACGTTCAATTATACATTTATTCCTCTGCCCGTCGCCCGGCGCTCTGTGTTGACATTACTCTTTCAATCTAGGAACAATAAATTGGTTCAACACAAAGACAATGAGGAACATCAAACAAATTATATTCTGTCTTTGCGTTTGACCATTCGGAGGCCTCCCTCCATTCACACTGTAATTAACCAAATAGAGAAAATGTCTGAAGTTAATTGTATGGCCATTGTGTTTGGCTGAGCGAGGGAGCCTAAGCCCATTAATTGTAATCATTTCAATTATAATACGGTCAGGTTTTTCCTCCCCTGTCACTGGGAGATCCGCTTTCCCTCATTTGCTTAAGCTAATAACATTTAATTGAGTTCCAATTGGCAGTGTGATTTATTGTTTTGCATTTGTTTTTCAAAGCCCGCCCCCCCAATATTATACTCCTATGACCTTCACTTGGTCATGCAGGGTGAATAACGTTGTTTGTGGAGAACAAAACGAAGTCGGACACATCAAAGGCACAGGTGCTGCTCGTCTTTGATCACGAATGCGGCTGTGTGTTTTGGAGTCTCGACGCTAGGGGGCACTGGTGTGCTCTTATAGCAGTTTTGGCAGGCGTATACCATTGAAATATGTACCGAATCAAAAGCAATCGCTCTACTGTATAACCATCGTGCTACCAATCACCGCTAATTACCGGCCCGTGACTTCAATTAGGTAAATGATTAATGGCTTTCCAGAAAGAAGAGGAAGGATTCAATTACGGACAACACAGAACTGTAAAACCACTGCGGCTTCACCTCGTCACCACCGCCATCTAGCAGTGTTGCCATGTCTGCTTATTATAAGAGACATTGGGCTCGTTTGTAAATATTGGTAGTTGCTGAGGTTGCTGTTTTTTGGGCTTGTTTCTAAAGTGTAGTTGCTTATTTGGGCTTGTTTCCTAATGTTGTTTAAACCAGTGAATCTCAAACATTTTCATGTCAAGGACCCCCAAATTAATATGTATTTGGCTACAGATCCCATCTAAACATATTTTGTGTCGGGGACCGTATTCAAGATTTGTGTTTGTGTAAAATGTTTCAAAAATATATACTTTTAAACAGTCACTACAAGCTCACAACGTGGCTATTTTCAAATAGTCAATGGGTTCATAGTCTCTGTCAGACTGTTGCCTCCCACAATTTTCAAATCGCTATATTGTGGAATAGTTGCTTGGCTACGCAAGACTAATGGATTCAAGTGGTAAAAACCTGCTTCTTTTGGGCTTGTTTTCGTAGACTTGGTTGCTTATTTCTCTCGCAAAACCTGGCAACGCTGCCAGTCAGCGCTGAGACGAAACAGACACCGGCAGCAGCCCCAAACAAACGGGGCGTTCTTTTTCCTTTTTTTTTTTTACTAGTTATGGTCACATCCAAAGCAGTTTCCATGGACCGCTTCACGGTTTGTTCCTCTTACTGTAAAACGTTGAGCTGTTGCAAAATGTTCCCATGGGCTGTACCACTGGCTTCTGGCCCCTATGAACTACTTATTGGAATGGAGTTGGCAAAGTGCCTCAAGTATAGAGAATGGATATCGTCGCTGTCGGACAGAAACCTCTTATCTCCATATTCTAACTTTTTGTGTTTTCTTTCCGTAAATTAACGCTCCTACTTGATCATACTAGAGCGACACACAAAAGCATCAAAAGTAGCAGATCCGCAAGCTCGAAACGCGGCACAAAGCGGCGCGTTTTGAGCTTGCAGATCTGCAACTTTTGCTATTTTTGAATTTGAATCCTGAAAAGTAACATTTTTGGACATATGAGGTTTCCACCCGACAGAGACGATATGGGGGAGTCTGGCTACATTTTCATCGGAGGAGAGGTTTTGGATTAAAAAGAAAACTATGATGAAGCAAAAATGTCTCGGAAAGGCCAAATCTCTGTCTGCGCCTCCCCTCCCCTCCACCCTCTTCCCCGCAACCTTCGTTATGCTGTATCAAACAAAGTGACGTTTGAAATAGTGCAGGGATGGAGAGGAGAGGAGACGCAGCTGAGGGGAGGTGCTGGGGAGTCAGAGAGGGAGCAAAGGAGAGACAGGAAAGAGGAGGGAGCAAGCGGAGAGAGACGGCCATCTGGCGAGGGCAGGAAATCAGTGGAATACCTTTGACATGGACATAGAGGGTGAAAATGAACGCCTGCCACGAGATTCAAAGTCTTGCATTCACACATTTGAAATATGTATTTATGTCCACATAAACAGAAGTAGGCTACAAGAATGCCTTGTACAAAGGAACACTGCCAGTGCAGTCAGACAATAGGAAAACAGCCGATTACAAAGTGCCTAGACGGCAGAACATTGTTACGTACAATATAGTTGACATACTTGTCAGACACAGCAGACAACAATCATGGATAAAGAAAACAACGCTTCCTCCAAATTGAGCGGTTACCGTTTCCTGATAGCTGATACTGAGCAGTACCTTGTTAACACACACACGCACACGCACACACACACACACACACACACACACACACACACACACACACACACACACACACACACACACACACACACACACACGCACACACACACACACACACACACACACAAAAGATGTTTTCTTTCAGCTTAAGACTGAAAGAGGACGCGGCTCGGCTGACCTGCAAACACAATGCTGTATACAGTAGGAACTCATTGCTTCACGAATGACTCCGTACTCTACATACAATCTGCATTCTGGAACACAACAACGCGCCACATCCTCTAAAACCACAGTTGATGCTTTCCTTTGTAAGCTGCAGAGGTTATAAGGCGGTGTCAGCATTACAGATGGAAGGAGACGTTGGAGTCAATATTGTGATTTAGCTGCAGTCTCTCGGCTGGGGGCGACAATGCATCAATACCTCCACCTCTCTGCTTAGAGATACCACCATTACATTACCCCAGGCTGGAGAGTGAAGGCAGACACATTGCTTCAGCTATGGACACTGTTCCATTGGCATTTTCTTAACCACTTACGCCTCATGTATGCTTCTGTGTACGAAAAACAGAAAACTGCCTATGAAAGGGGATGGTGTTAACCCATTAAGACCTGAGGCCGATTCTAAATCTTAAGTTTTTTGAAAAAAATCAAAAAATATTTTGTTCCAGGGACCCCCAGAAGCAAAGATTTGAGTTATACATTTTCGCTTAAAAATATATATATATTCAAAGATTTGCACACATTTTCACGACTTTAAAAAAACAGCAGATCTACAAGCTCATAGCGCGGCACTCAGTGCCGCGCTATGAGCTTGTATATCTGCTATTTTTTAATAGCCAAATAAATCTAAAATGACACAGATGCGTTCCCGGTCTTAATGGATTAATATGGTTAACAGAAATTATCATTATCAAACATAAATATCAAGCATATATCGGACAGTCTACAGTTCCCCAAAAGGAAATGCAATGTATTTAATTCAGTCTGACCAGAAGCATGGGTAAAACCTTTAACCTCCACCGGGAGATCAAAATCAATGAGCAGAGGTGCCTCCATGCCTCTTCAAAAGAAGAGGCATGGATTATCAACCCCATCCCCACAGCAAATGAAACCCTGCATGCACCTGCTTAGAGATAACTACCATTTCATGACCTCGGGCTGTAGAGTGGCAGCTGTCGGTCACAGTCAAAGACGGTGGATGGTGGTCAAAGAAAGATAGGCCGTCCCAATTATAGCCACTAGAGGCAAAATGGTACACAAATGGCATACAAAGTGCATGGGCAACGCCTGACAGCAGATCTTGTCCGATGTTTACTGGTGCTAGATCCCGTGAGAGTGTGTTGCTGGGACAGAGAACGGTTGATAGTAAAGTGGGTCCATTTGGTTCTATTTGTCTCAGAGTTACACACCCCTAAGGGGCCATTTGAAACCCCCTCAAGGAATCATGAGGGTACCTGGACCACACTTTGAGACCCACTGGTGTAGCAGACAGTGTTTCCAATGAGCCAACATGCACAATAGCAGCACCCTGACTCTGTTTGACCAGAATGAAACAGAGCATTCATTATTATCATTGGTAAGTCCTGTGAAAAAAGTAAAGAAGAGGCCCAATTTATTTCCAATTTGGCCTAAGAATTCAGGGGCCCCCCGAGCCTTTGAGTGAATTGTCGCTCAAACTATTATTAACTGGTATTAACTTTAACATTTCTTGTCAAAGGGCTTAGTCATTCATGTCAATAACTGAGCCCCAAAAGTCCTCCCGAAACCTGAAGGACTAGCCCATTCACTTTGTATAGATGTCACAAGATTCCTTTTGTAAGTGCATGTTTATGGGCAGTTTATCAATAGGACTTTAGAGGGCCATGCAAAAAGCATGTGTAAAACTGCATTGGAATCTGTCAAAAACCTGTTGAGATGCAGGTTAATATGGTGTTGGTGTTCTGTGTAGCCTACAGCATGTGTGATTTGGTTGATTGATAAAAGGATAACACAATGTTTCCATTGTGGTCCACTGTAGATCCTCTTGCAGTTCAAAATAGTTGTTGTGACCGCAAGTCAGTGTACCTGCCGGGAGGGTGTAGGGGCCCGTTGTCTCATAATCTGCCTATGTTGTCGCATGTCAAAAAAGAGCTGACCTACAAGCTCACAACGCGTAGCACCTGTGGTGCGTTGTGAGCTTACAGGTCTGCTGTTATTTTCGCAGCGCGACACTGTGGTGCGACGGAGCATAAATGAGCCATTACAGGCCTGTCACTCACACGGTCCACACCTACATATTCCAATGGGCTTAACACTGACAGCCATGTCACTTTAAGCGACTCTGTGATGATACGAAAGCACAACATGCCTGTTTTGACAGACGGGGGTTCATTTGGATTTCGGGTGGCTTGTTTTGGCTCGTCCTCATCTGAGGTCTTTTGTTTCACACACGGATTTGAATGTCCGATTATTATTTTTTGTTGCCTCGACACCTCAGTCTGAACGTCACCTCTAATCCAAAATATATTGGAAAATTCTTTGAACGAGTCAAGCGTGGCAATTTATCGCCACACAAATATTTCCCCGACACCAATTATAGACCTTGAGAGCTTAGCGTCAAGTTGATATTTCATTACGTATACTGGCTCCACATGCCATCCAGTGTCACTGCCTTCTGGCAGGTAAATAATGCCATTTAAAAACATATAACGTTTTGCTTGGCTAGTCCTGTTTTAGCAGGCACTTGGACTGTTACTTAAAATAAAATTTGTCTGGTTTAATTTGGTAACAATGGCAGCCTACATTGCTACGAAGGTGTACATATGCTCTTAGGTCTAGTTCCACCTCACGAATAGAGGTGTGACAGTATCTGTGTAACTCTATTAATACGAATATGAAAAGAAAATACCATTATCTGACTTTATAATGCCACGTTATCCCTTACCGCTAAGGTAAACTCCCTTCACTTCCTTTGAGAAGCAGCGATGCTATTTCTATTTCCTATTTTCTTCCAATTCCTTTTTTTGAAATTGAATCTTGTCTGCATACAGCAAAACGCTTGTGCAATTCATATTTCTTTTGTTGAGCATGACTCACACAGCCAGAGCAGAACAAAATCGTATATCGTCTCTGTCGGGGGGGAAACCTCATATGTCCAAAACTGTTACTTTTCAGCATTCAAATTCAAAAACGGCAAAGGTTGCAGATCTGCTACTTCTGATACTTTTGTGTGACATTGTAGAATGATCAAGTAGGGCATTCATTTACGAAACAACACAAAAAGTTAGAATATGGAGTTAAGCGGTTTCTGCCCGACAACAGTGATATTATTGTAGAGGGGGGTTTAACATCACAATGTCATCGGCTCAAATGCAGCAGTAGTAACTGTAACCATTGTAGTAAGTGACATTTACAGAGCTGTGGTGTAACCTCCCTGTCAGGGCCAATACAAATGGTGTGAGAAGTAAAGAAATAAGTCTCACACAAGCAGAACGCCCGAAAACACCAGTGTTGCCAGATTTTGGGAGAGAAATAAGCTATGAAAACAAGCCAAAACCAAAATAAGCGACTAGGCTACATGAGCACTTTAAACATACATTAAAAAAACTAGCAGATCAAGCTAGCAAGCTCACAGGCAATTTTGTTTCTATTTTGGGGAAAAAAGTGACAATTTGGAATATGTTTGAAACATTTTAACACAAATCAGATGGGGATACGCGGACAAATACATATTCATTTGGGGGTCCATGACATGGAAATGTTTGAGAACCATATAATAAGCAGACATGGCAACACTGGACAACATTACCTCACCAATGCTTGCATGTCCTAACTCTAGTCGATCTGTAATCCCTATCTTTGTGTGAGGGATCGTCCTACCCTGAACAACCTCTATTGTCCTCCTCGCAGAATGCAATTTGCTTTTTGAACAATAACTCAAACAACGGTAAGAACCTGTGAGAACAAGTTCATTACTAAGCCCTGGGCTTTCTCTCTCTCACTCTCTCTCTTTTCGTCCGTTTTTCGGTCCCTTTCTCAAGCTTACACCACCCCCCCCCCCCCCCCCTCTGGTATGACAATATCTGCTGGGTGCTCCATTGTTTCCATGTGAAGGTGCAGTGAAAGGCCCTACACACACGCGCACACACACACACACATACACACATACACACACACACACACACACACACACACACACACACACACACACGCACACGCACACGCACACGCACACGCACACACACACACAACCGGTATAAGTCACTGGAATGGTAGCGCTAAGCATGTGTGCATTTAAAAGCATCAAAAGTAGCCGATCCACGATCTCGAAACACGGCGCAAAGCGATGCGTTTTGAGCTTGTAGATCTGCAACTTCTGATGCTTTTGAATTTGAATCCTAAAAAGTAACAGTTTTGGACATGACAGGTTTCCACCCGACAGAGACGATATTTACCAAATAGAACATTTCTGTTAGCGTGGACGACGCACACACACACACACACACACACACACACACACACACACACACACACACACACACACACACACACACACACACACGCGCGCGCACAACCCAAACTCTTAACGCCAATACTATAAGTCACTGAAATGGTAGCGCTAAGCAGTGTGGTATTGGACAAAATGATAGGTCCTTGAATGCTCTTAGTCTTAACCTCAGCCCGAATGCGGGCGGGTGCCAATCCATGCAGGCTCACACACCCCGGAAAGCCATCAGTCATAATATTTACCCTCGACCCAACTTCTGTTTATTTTTCTATCTCCTCCGCCTTCGTTTTAACTCTCACATGTCTTGCCAACGGGGTGGTTTATTGGTAACAGTGTCTCGTTTGACAAATGAGTCACATGAGACCGAAAATAGAGTATGGAGAGTGAGACACGACACCGACAGACCGACAGGAAGGCAAAAAAAAGAATGTTGGGAAAAAAAACAGGGTATGATCTATACGTTGAGTTCATTAGGCATCGGTCTCTCTCTGTGTCACCAGGGATCAGAGGGAACATGTCAACCCGAACAAACACAAGTGAAAATCCCTCTATAGTTTCTCCTCTTGACGTGTCCTGGACTTTGTCACGCTTCATTCTCACACGCCTCGCTCCCTTTCGCAGCCCGAAGCCCCCTTCCTTCCGTTGGAGATCTGAAAATGACATAGTTGTCGGACAAAGAGACCTCCGAGCATCTTAACCCATTAAGACCTGAGGTGATTCTTAAAAAAAATCTAAATCTCAACAGTTTTTTGAAAAAAATCTGGAAAATATTTTTTCAAGATTTTTCAAAAATAGCAGATCTACAAGCTCGTAGCGCGGCACTCGGTGCCGCGCTATGAGCTTGTATATCTGCTATTTTTGAATAGCCAAAGAAATCTTAAAATGAGACGCAGATGCGTCCCCGGTCTTAATGGGTTAAGCCTGGGGGGTTCTTGGGAAAGTTAAAAAAGTGTTGCACGCTGTGCATGCAGAAGATACACGCATCTATCTCAATGATGATCCAGTGTCTGACATCTCCAGACTACCACAGGCCTGTTTCTGCATAATGTCTCTTCTTTTGCTCTCGTCCGGGAAATGTGCTCTAGAGCAGCAGAGAAAATATCTGGCGAGAAAACATGAAGTAGGATTCTGCAGTCGCCCCAGCAGGTCACCTTTTAGAGAGATGGAAGAACAGTGTACATGGCGAAATATCCCATCCATCAGAGAAGAAACCCGGGGCCTGGGCTTTCTCTTTCTCTCTCTCCGCCCTATCTCCCTCCATTTCCCTGTCTGCTAAGGACATACATGTATCTGTACTAGACTGAGGTTTTGCTCTGATTTATGACTATGCGGATGGAGAAAGAGAGAGCGAATCAAACAGATAGCCACCATGTGTTCTTTATTTATAGCCAACGCGAATGAAAAGTGAGCTCATCCTCTCCCTCTCGTTTTCTCGGTGTGTCGCCCTCCTTCCTCACTCTCCCTTCTTTGCCCCTGTACGCAACTCTCTAGCAGGGGAACATCTGGAAAGAGTTATGGCCATCGTTCGGTTGGACCACATGAAAGGCGAGCGGGTGCCCTTTAGGACCACGCTGATGTCTTGGAGAAGACACTGTGAATGACGACCACAGTGGACGTCCATAAACGGATGCTGATTTGGCTGTTATTGCCCCATTGACAAAAGACTTGCATGTTACGCTGCGACAACCGTGTGTAAACGAAGGCCCTGGCTGGAGTGGGCAGAATGGAGGGGGTTGTGAATGCTCACACCTATACGGTTAAGATTTCTGAGCACATTTTGAGTGTAATGTTCTCTACATTTCTTTTTTCCTATTTTCATAATTTTTACCCCCAATTTAGTCGATGCCAATGGATTGCTCCCCACACACATTTCTGCAGTGCTGGAAGAAGTACTCAGATATTTTATTTAAGTAAAAGTAGCAATACTACAATATAAAAAATACTCTGTTACAAGTAAAAGACCTGTGTTCAAAATGTTACTTTAGTAAAAGTACAAAAGTATTGGCATCAAAATATACCGAAAGTAAAAGTACTAGAATGTTTGAAAATAGCAGATCTACAAGCTCACTCAACATACCTCAAAATTGTACTTAAGTACAGTACTTGAGTAAATGTACTTAGTTACACCACTGCAATTCTGTATGTTGTCAGTCACTGCTGTTGTATCCTACTGACTTAGCCTACCTGCCAGTGAGGAGTGCCCACCAGGAGCTCTACTCCTTCCGCTCAACATTCCCTGCTGACAGGTACCGCCCCCAGCCCGTATAGGTGTACGTATACAGTACCCTCCCCTGAACACAGGCCAATCGTGTTTATATAGACACCGCAGTGGATTCGAACCCCCAGACCCCTCCGCGGTGGTAGGCAGGTACTTTACCACTGCACCACCTGAGCACCCTGTTCTCTACATTTCTACTGCCTGTTCAAATTCAGTTTTCTATTCTATTCATGTTTTCTTTTTTTCCCCCCGTTGTAATAACATAATGAGTTGCTGTATTCAATACTTTGTCGTGTGTCCGGAGGGAAGGTTGGGGTTATGGAGAAACTGACCATAATATTTAACCCATTCAATCCGGGAATGCATATTTGTTACTTTAGATTTCTTTGGCTATTCAAAAATAGCAGATCTACAAGCTCTGAAAAAAGAAATCGTGAAAATGTGTGCAAATCTTTGAATACATATTTTTTTAAGCGAACATTTGTAACTAAAATCTTTGCTTATGGGTGTCCCTGGAACAAAATAGTGTTTGCTATAAAAAATATATATATTCAAAGATGTGCGCAAATGTCCACAATTTTTCTAAAATAGCAGATCTATCAACTCACTCGGTGCCACGCTATGAGCTTGTATGTCTGCTATTTTTGAATAGCCAAAGAAAACTAAAATGACAGAGATGCATTCCCGGAATGAATGGGTTAAGAGAGCCTGTTACAGCATTATGATTAGGTCAGGTGCAGTCTGGAGTTCCCCTTTGTACAGCAGGGAAGACACTTGTTTCCACTTTGGAGAGATCTCTGCTGCGTGATAGGAGAAAACAAAATTACAAAATTAATTAAGATCCGGCAAAACGATTAGCGGCTTAATCTGGTGTTAATTGAAAGAGCAGACACAAAAAGAGATGTTTAGGAGGGTGAATGAGGCTTTCCATATAACCATGGGCGGCAGATTTGTATTCTGGGAATACATGGGCTACGGATCAGGTAAATTACTATATTCTAAAAGTTGCTATCTCCTATGCACCACGTTGTTGGATGATTAAAAAGCAATTTTCCTTGAAGGAGGGATATGTAAATGACCATGCTTATATAAATGCTTCTCACACTTTGTTTGTTTGCACATTCACCGCCACCATAGGACCACCATAGGACCACAATGGAAACAAGTCCCTAGGACTTTTTGTGTTATCCTTTTAGCCTTATACAGTAAGTCTTGCTGTACCACGTGCTGTTTGCATTTCTGACTAGGCATGGAACGATTCACTCCACTCACGATACGATTCCAATCACGATGCTAAGTTCAAAATACGATTTTTCAGGATTTTTTAAATCCAGACAATTAATTTCTCTTACACAAATGCAGTTTTTTCTCTTTTTTTTTTTTTTTTTTTTTTACAATACTTTGTTTTCTCTTATCCTCTTTTCAATACAGTAGCAAATGACTGAAAACTCTTTTTTTATCAATTCTCTTACAAAGATCCAGTATTTTCTTCTTTTTTTGGCTATTTTTTGCATTGCGATAAAATGTATTTAATCGATTTAAATTGTTTTCAATCAATCAATCAAACCACCACCATGCACATAAAATTAACAGTCACTAGCTTCCATTAAAAAATCAGCATCCGCAAACTTTTTATTATATTATTTTGGGGGTTGTCGGGCAGAACGAGCCAAAGCAAACCACTTCAAATGCTTGCTCCATGGCGGGGCCCTTAAGCCAGGAACAGAGAGGAGAGCGAGACAGAGAGGAGGTGTGTATAGCAGCAGCAGTAACATATCCTTGAGGTTATAGCCTGCTGCAGATCCTTTTATTTTTATTTTTTTCTCCCCCCTTAAGCAACAAGCGGCTCTGATTCTTCCAGCCCCACCCCCTCACCTCCCACCCAAGCATCAGACATGTGGGGATCAGTGCCTTTGTTGCGAGACCGAAGGCGAAAGCTGCTATTAATAAGAAAGCTCCTCTCCCCGGGCAGGCAGGCAGGCAGGCAAAGAGGCAGGCCCAGGTTGTTTGTCTCTTTAGCCTTCAGGTCCTACGGGCCGAAGCAATGAAGGCAAAACCCTGTTTTTAAACAGCACACACACAGTGTTGCTGCGTCTAACACTAGCTTGTTGGCAGGTGTGGATGTTTGGGCTGACAGGAAGGTATGGATCGGATCCCGGGGATGAGGTCATTGTTTACCCCGGCGAAGTTAGAAGTGGTTTGTTGTTCTGCTGCAGGGGCGAGAGAGGGAGAGAGAGAGAGAGAGAGAGAGATGAGAGCTTGAGTGAAGGAAGAAGAGTGGCAAAGGAAAAAGTGTTGGTGGTGTGCGAGTCGTGGGTGTGTGTGCAATGCAGTGTCTGTGTGCATGTACTGCATGCTACTGTATATTTATTATAAATAAAAGTAGCAGATCAAAAATATCAAAAGTAGCAGATCTACAAGCTCCAAACGCGTCGCTTCGCGCCGCGTTTCGAGCTTGTGGTTCTGCTACGCTACTTTTGATGCTTTTATGTGACACTGTAGTATGATCAAGTTTTCGTTATTAACGAAAAAAATACAAAAAAGTTTCAAAAATGGAGATAAGAAGTGTCTGCCCGGCAGCAACTATATGGAAGTGTGCACCGTCATGTGAGTGTTTGCGTGTGGAAAGCACACGTATACACATGCATGCATTTCAGTACAGCTGCGTTTTCTGCGTGTTTGTGTGTGCGTGTGTGTGTGTGTGTGTGTGTAAGTGGAAGGGCTGGGTCCTCTGCCAGATAGGCACCACCATCATTCACACACCGACAGTAAGTCTCCGGCTTTGCTGAGCTCCGGGCTCGGAGAGATAAGGCTCTGGAAGCGCTCTCCACACCGCAGTTTGATCAATCTGCAGATTTACAGTCAGCACCACAGCAGGCACGGTGATGAAGCATAAGGGCTATAAATTCAGTTCCCCCCCTCATACGCAGCTCTTCTCTTCTCCATCTCATCCCAAATATTGATGTAACACCCCGTACCCATTCCCGAAATCTTTTCGTTTCCCAGATTGGGGGAGACGAGGGACAGGGGCGGGGGCGGCGGGGGCGACTGGGACAGGTGCTCCGATATTGGCTCATCTTAGTCAGCAAAGGGCTTGTTTATACTATCCGTCTGTCTGCTGTTGTTTTGCTAGTTTGTTTTGAAGTTAAACTTTAAACTCTAGGACACGTGCCTAAAGATTCTAATTATCGGTTTATAAAAAACAACAGAAAGTGTTGTTTTTGATGAAAGATTGGTATTTGGTTTATCCGGTTAGTCATAGTTGACTCTTTACTGTGTCTTTCTGGACTGTATGTCTGCATTTTCTTTTCTTCAGTTTATCAGTCTATGAAACAGGAAAATGAGGAAAAATGCACTCTCCACTTCATGCAAGTCAAATCATGCATGCCACCAGTGGCATGTGGCTGAAAAATATGGCACTTCCCGGTTAATAAATTATTTTTCACACTTCGCATAGAGAGAGGGCAGAACATTTTTCATCATTTACTACTCCACTACTCATTTACCCCGTTTTGTATTTTTTCCCCGTCGTGTGCATTTTATTGTGTTCCTGTCACCCAAGAGAGTCCTCAGGAATTGCACAACAATTCAGCTCATTTGCATGGTGGGGGGATGTCAATGCCGACCTGTCAGCCCAGCAGCACAGCGGGGCCCGGGCTTGTCTTCTGAAAGGCAAACCTGCGTAACTGAGATCTCATCGATGCGAACGGAATATTTCGCTGCTCATCAGGGACTTTGACTGGCAGGGCCTGTTCTTCCTGTGTTCTAGACCTCTCTGGTCGTCCCTCTCTCCAAGTGCCACTGCCACCGTCTCAGTCTCTCTCTCTCTCTCTCTCTCTCTCTCTCTCTCTCTCTCTCTCTGTCATGTCAAGGATCTCCAGAAGCAAAGATTTGAGTTAAAGATGTTTGCATTAAAAAAATATATATATATATTCAAAGATTTTTTCACGATTTTTCAAAAATACCCGATCTACAAGCTCATAGTGCGGCACGAAGTGACGCGCTATGAGCTTGTTTATCTGCTATTTTTGAACAGCCAAAGTATAAAATACTGTATGGTTAAAGTGGTTAACATGATTCTGACTAATTTGGCCGGGGACCCCACTTTGAGAACCTCCGGGCTCTTTGGATCTTTGTTCTTTCTTTTACAGGAATTTCTCATTTTCTTCTTTTAGGCGTTTTCTTTTCTTTTCTTTTTTTTTTCCACCGCCAACATTTGTGACAAATTAGAACTACTGGAGGTAAGAAGTCTTTTGGCAACGGCCGTACAGCTGCTGCGGCTCTGGAAAGTAGTTTGGCTCACGGGTCCGTGACCTAATTTCCAAGAGTCACAATGACACTCATCAAGATGCATAGTTTCGCCACTGAGTCATCAGAATTACCACTCGGGCGAACGCTGATGCTTTGCTAAGCTTGATTCAGGCGCTGGCGGCAAGTACAAAAAAGCCTTTAGTATTTGTGATTCTGCTAGAACCTGGTGAGTGTGCGCGCGCGCGCACACACACACACACACACACACACACACACACACACACACACACACACACACACACACACACACACCTGACTAGGCGTTTGAAAAATGCCTCTCTCCCCTGGGCTTGTTACTTGAGCCACGATAAAGTCTCCGGAGTCTCAGAGACATGAAGGTGATGAAGCCAAAGCACAAAGCCTGGATCCAAGAGCTCTGCATAGGTGTGGGGGTGGGGGGGGGTGGTATGCTTGGCGAAGGGGGATAAAGGAAGGAGGCTTTAATGGCAACCTGCCTGACCTCCTGACCTTACGTTGTTGGAAAGGAGGAACTAAAGATCCCAGGCTGAGGTTCCATTCAAGATTAATAAAAGCACAAAAGCTTTAGATATCCGACATGTGGTTCGAATTCCACCCATCTTTTACAAGGGCTTGGCCACGGGCCCCCAGTCATTCCATTCACACAGAGCAGACACAACGTCTTTTTCTACTTGTTTTGCAACTTTTTTTTTGCAATCTCTCCAAGGCAACACATTCCACTATCGCGGTTTTGGTGAATTGAAATCCCATTCGCAGAAATTCAATGCAGGTATTCGTTTTGACAGATGGTAACATTGCGGTGCAACAACTATTATGTTAGACCTTTATCACATTCTTAGTATCTTCATCCTCCTCCTGTGTATTGTCTATAACTCTCTTTCTACTAAAATGCAGTGGTGGAAAAAGTACTCACATTTCTGACTTAAATAAAAGTATCAATATTGCAATGTAGAAATACTCCGGAATTCAAAATGTACTTGAGTAAAAGTACAAAGGTATTGGTCTCAAAATGTACTTAAAGTACCAAAAGTAGCAAGTACTCATTATGCAGAATGTCCCATTTCACAAGTTTTCAAATGTATTAAAAAAAAACGTTTGAAAATAGCAGATCTACAAGCTCACAATACGTCGCATCGCGACGCATTGTGAGCTCATGTTTGCATTGTGGTTCATGTTTTGTAATAATAATCTAAATCTACAAAGTAACTAGTAACTAAAGTTGTCAAATAATTGTAGTGGAGTAAAAGTACAATATTTGCCTCTGAGATGTAGTGGAGTAGAAGTAAAAGTACAGAAAATTGAAAATACTCTAGTAGAGTAAAAAAAATACCTCCACATTTTACTTAAGTACAGTACTCGAGTAATTGTACTTAGTTACTTTACACCATGAACGTGGCGTGCGGCACGGCTACTAATAGAAGGCAGTTGGGGGGCGTGAGAGGACCAGAGATCATCACTTCTCACCAGGATGGACATCTGTGGCCTGAAGCAGGCAAAAAAAAAACACCTCTGATCTCCCCTCCTCCTAGGTCCCACGTACAAACTAAAGCCTGGAAACTTTCCCCCCGTGCTTAGCCAGATTCACAGAGACTGTGGATCAAACAACGCTCTCCTCCCCTCATCTCTCTCTCCCTGAGAACTATAGTCTCTGCTCATTTGGGCAGAGCCCCCTGTCCGGGGCCTATGGGTGTCAGTAACGCGTATCTCTCCTTCGATTTAGCTCCCAAAGGTCAGGGGAAAAAAGCTCTTTCTAGTTACTTTTTATACATTTTCTCTTGTGAGCAGCAGCCTTCGACCATTATCGGTTGCCGATTTCTTTGCCCGTCTGGACTCGCCCGCGGTGCACCGAGGGTCTTCACAGGGCTGCCTCTCTGAGGGTACAAAAAACAGACTGAGACGAGACAAGGCTTTGGGTTTCGTCTCATCCCCTATTATCAGCACACTGAGTTCAGTGCAGCTCTTGGCCTACAGGGGGAGCCCTGACATCACGTTCTTGTGTCTGTATGGGGCCTCAACCTCATCCTCCCCATCAGCTACAGTCAACCCATTACTGTCTGTTTCAAATCCTCTCCGGTGGGTGTTGGTGTTGGATGCTTGCATGCATTGGGACCTGGCCCTCTGTGTGAATGCTTAATCGTACATAGAATAGACTTTGATCAGGCTCAATGGAGATCCTGCACAATCACACGTACGCCAGGCAGACAGACGGGACAGAATGTGCAGTATAGGTAATGACACATGACGTATGTTCTTCTGCCACGCACAATATAGGCCTTTAGCGGCGCGGGGGCAATTGGCAGAACTGCCAGTCAAATTCTACGCAGCTTCTACTGTAACTGAAAAGGAAAACCCTCGTCGTCACGCTGTTGATGGATAGGAGAGTGTGTGTGTGTGGGGGGGGGGGGGGGGGGGGGGGAGGGAGGGAGACGTAGATGGTAGAGTATGATTTGTCGATCGGAAGCTTTGCCCAAAGCTGTGTAGCCAATTGTGCCATTCCTCCCAAAAAATAGGAGCTACTAATAGTGCATTCTTGTTCTCTATGGCAGTATTGGTTCTCAAAGTGGGGTCTGTGGGACTATAAGGGTCCTTGAGGGGGTTCCAGGGGCTCCCCAGCTAAATGATTGATAGTTAGGAACCAAATGGACACTCTGACAGTGTGCAAATGGAACCAAATGGACACTGAGTGTCCATTTATCCATCAGAGTGTCCATTTATTGGTCCATTATGATTATTTTTAAATCATTAAGACATTACAGAACTTGAGAACCTGAGTAAATGGAGCCAAACTTGCCTCAACATCATTGTGTAATTAATTAATTAAGTCAGAGGACGTTTGCATTTAGTTCATAAAGTAGTCTTTTATCCGGAGGTATTGTTTTTGGCAAGACTTTTAAAATTAATGCATTCTCAAAATGCATTAAAAGAAAACGATAATGTAACTTAGACAAAAAAATATCCTTGAAATGCTGATTATTCCTGCCTAAATGCAGTGGTTTTCAAACATTTTGCGACCGAGGCAAACAATGGGTACGTCCAAATCTCGCACCTGTATTCATAGTGAAAGTAGCTGATCTTCAATCTCACAACGTGACACACACAACGTGATGCGTCGTGAGCTTGTACTGTAGATCTGCAATATTCGCTATTTTGGAAAGGTTGCGATAAAATGTATAAATAATCGTCAAATAATGGCATACCAAAGTTAGGGACGCCCGGTTGAAAGTGGTTAAAATAAAATTAAAACAAGGGTATAGAATTTTTCCACTTGACACTTTGTACCTGGTCCTTCCCAAATGAAAAGAAATATGTATAAAAAGAAAAAATATATATAGAACCGTCACTGAATTGAGTGAGCACAAAGTACTGATATTGTAATTAAAACATGATCCATAACCTTTTGTATAGTTGTATATTGTTGCTGTCAGGCAGAAACCTCCTACTTGATCATACTACAGTGTCACACAAATGTATCCAAAGCAGCTGATGTACAAGTTTGTAGATCTGCTACTTTTGCAATATGTTTTTATTGAATCCTGAAAAGTAACAGTTTTGGACATAATGACTTGCAGCATCTTCATGCCCCTCCAGTGGGCCCCGGCCCCGCAGGTTGAGAACCACAGTTGTAAATCAAACAAACCACTAGTATTGCTTTGGAAAACGCTTGGCAGTGATGTCAAGTGCATGGTTGAGTCCGTCGTATACAGTGATTGGGTTAAGCATGCCAGACCACTAGGGCTATGGTCCTTTTAACATCAGCCTATTGACTGGCTGACTGGCTTTAGCATGGGACCCAGCCTGTGTGTGTGTGTGTGTGTGTGTGTGTGTGTGTGTGTGTGTGTGTGTGTGTGTGTGTGTGTGTGTGTGTGTGTGTGTGTGTGTGTGTGTGTGTGTGTGTGTGTGTGTGTGTGTGTGTGTGTGTGTGTGTGTGTGTGTGTGGGCGCACGCGCACGCATGCGGCTCTAAGTGCACGAAGGCTATAGATGCTGTCAGCAGTGTGCAGGCAGCAGACCTCTGGCTAGCTTGGGAAGCCGCAGGGCAAATACATCTCCCTTATTCTCCTCAAGCCTTAGTGTAAACAACTGAACGAGCGGGGGGCATTCACTGGATATCTGCTTTCCAGAGATAAAGTCTGGCTTGGGCACAGAAAGCCATCGAATGTATGGATGGGGGGGGGGGGGGAATATAGGGCCATTTGGATGTTGTGTTTGTTTCCCTGGCTCTATACTTGACCCAGACATCATGTTGTGTCTGAGGAGTGACATTATGTAGCCTGTCTTTAGAGCACTACTTGACAGGATGTCGGGTTTGTTTGCTGACCTCTGTGGTGCAGAGAGGAGCTGTGGCCTCAGGCAATGTATGTACTTTGTATGTTTTACAGAATGCACATGTATTATGGTATGCACAATTGTGGTCAGTGTGAATGTATGCATGTATTATGGTATGCTATATGCATATGCACACACCGATGGACAGTAACAAAGTACATTTACTTGAGTACTGTACTTAAGTAAAAAAAAAAAAAAAAAGGAAAAAAAGAAGAGTATCTGTACTTGAGTATTTGTATTTGTGTATACTTTCACTCCACTACATTGCAAAGGCAAATATTGTACGTTTGACGCCACTGCGTCTTGGAGGGTAACAAGTAGGCTATATCCTATTTTAAAACTGGCTTAAGGGAGTGCCGGCCGGCCCTCTGACGCCACGCTCATGTCACCATGACTCAGCCATAATAACTATATAAGGAGTTCCCAATGCAGCTACGCACAAATATGGAGTGTGTTGTCTAACCTCAATGTGTCGTCATGGCATCAGGCACAAACAAATCAGTCAGCTCCATATATGGGCACAAAAGGGGAATGCCCATGTATGGGCATATAGACCTATTGATGAAATCAGGTATCTCCATATATCGGCAAAAAAGGACTGACAGATACAGATATCTCCATATATGGGTATATCGGCATGCCCTCATATGGGCATATACTGATGAGATCAGAGATCTCCATAAATGGGCATAAATAGGACATGGACTGACAGATACAGAGATCTCCATATATGGGCATAAAGGGGACAAGGACTGACAGATACGCCGGGGGTGCGACGTAGATGTGAGGGCTAGTTATGAATTCACTCTTAAGCCATATTTCAAATACAGTGAAAATAGCAGATCTACAGGCGAAGCGGTTTTGCAATACCCGTTGTAACCGTTGTCAGAGACCCGTCTGTCCCTGTGCTCATATATGGATCTCTGTATCTCTCTGCCTGTGTCCCTTTTATGCCTATATATGGAGATCCCTGACGTCATCAGTATATGCCCATATATGGGCATATCGGTTGGATCGGCGGTTCTGGACAACTGGATCTCCGATCAACGAAGCATACAAATATTTATGAAAAACAAAATACATAAAATTATGAAATATGGCGATATAAGGTTTGTGCCTGACAGTGACGTTATGTTACATTACATTACATTGGATATTATTTGCTTCCTATGTGGACCACAAGGTAATTATACAGATGTATAACTGATGCATAAACATAATCAGCACACATACTGTAACGTTACACTCATGGCCACTAGGAATACCTAAAAATAGATCAAAACGAAAGTGCAAGCATATGCAAAACAGTCCAGCGCATGATGCAATTGACCGGGGCAAATATCGATGATTTGGCCCCATAATGCGTAAACATAATAATAGTAATGTGAGCCTTGCCGATGTCTAATTGCCACGCCTGGGGTGCCAGCGTCTCTACAGTATGTACTCTTAATATCGCAAGCGGGGCCTGCGAGCTCATTAGTCTGGCAGAGGGGCCTCTTTATCTATACTATCTGGCCCATTTTAAATGCTAGGCTATTTTTAAATGTGTTCCTACACATCGCCTTGTAAGCTGCAAAGAGCGTAATCTCTCACTGGGCTTCCACACTCTTTCTAGCGTTCTCCCGGCCCGCTTCCTCCTATTCTCGTGCTTGATTTTTGTTCCATCAAGCAACAGTTGCCACGTGTCCAATCTGGGAACCCATTCAGTGAAAAAAAGGGGGAAAACAATTCTTTTCCCTTTGTTTTTTACCTCTGAGGGCACCACCTCCTTTTATGCGTAGAGACAAGGAACTTGGTTTGGCTCCTCCCTTTTCTTGGTCCACTTCCTCCCGCGTGCTTCTGCGTTTATTCCTACTAACAACAACACTACATGTTTAGGGCAGTGGTGCTAACAAATTATGCTGTTAGCAGAATCTGTCTTGGGAGAGATTGCCATGCATGTGCCAAAAATAGCTGATCTGCAAGCTCACAACAGAGCTCGTACATCTGCTATTTTTGGGCGCAAAAGACGTTATAAATCAGCCTTCGCTCAGTTGTCGCTCTCGTCTCACTGCCAGCACCTCCGGTGCCAAAGGCGTCGTGGCGACGAGAAGGAGATGGATCGGGTGTTGTTCAACACGTGCGCAGCACATTCTATGTTGCTGTTGTTTTGTGGTGTTGCTGCTCGCAAGACTTTGTTTGAGGATCGCGTGACGTGTGGACGTGGTGTATGTTTTTGTGGACGGGAGACAAGCGGTTGTTTTGGATAATCACGGATGGGCGGGGGGGTGGGGGGGGCAGAGAAACATGTTTTATATTTCCTAGTTAAATACAGTGTGGCAACTTTGGTGAGCACAGTTACCTCATGGTATTCTACTGTCGTGCTGGTTGTCAACGTGCGGTCCTGGGGACACCCAGGGGTCCTTGAGGGGGGGTTCCAGGGGGTCCCCAGCTGCTGAATGATTGATGCTGTAGATACTAGATGGAGCCTTACAGGTCTGTAACTCCGAGGGTGTGCAGATGGAATGGTTGCAATTGTACGCTCTCAGAGTTAAATTAACACTAGGAGTTTGCAGTGCAATCATTAGGCCTTAGCTGAACCACTGTACTATAGAACACTAAAAGCCAGTTGACAAACTAAAATAAATGTGTTAAATTACATACAGTACAACAACAAAAACACATTGTTGTTGAAAATGCCAGCTCAGTGGCCTTGTGGTTAGAGTGTCCACCGTGAGACTGGTAGGTCGGGGTTCAATCCCCGGGCCAAGTCATACCAAAGACCAGGGGTAGGCAACCTTAGGCCCAGTGCCAACATCGGCACAGGGAGGATAATCACTGGCACACTGGCATAAGTGTGAGAGAGAGAAAGGCCTTTTGGTTTAAAATTAAACATTTTTAAAATATGTAATCAATTAAGTTCCCTCACATCTGCATGCAAATTACAGCCTGCACATAATTCTACATTAATTCAAATTCTTAACTCTCACTGGGGATGGAGTCTGGGAGATAGGTGGGTTATTGCTCGGAGTCTAATGATCATTACATCGATGTGAAGGAAAATAATTAGAAAGAACCCATGGACAATCAAAATCTGTTGGAAATCTTTTAAATAGTTTATGTGGTGTAATGTTGATATGACACACTGACTATCAAGAAAGAAAAAAACAACAACATTGCACCGACCCCTGCCAAAGACAATACAAATGGTACACAATTCCTCCCTGCTTGGCACTTAGCATCAAGGGTTAGATTGAGGGTAACCTAGTCCCATACTAGCGTCACATCCAGAGGTTGTAACTAACTGTACATCAAGCTGCCTCATGCTATGGAAACAGGAGATTTGGGGCTACACACCTATGAGCCATATGGCTCACTAACCGTTGGTTCCCTAAGGCTACTTTTACCCACTTACTGTCCTACGGTGTAAAAAGTATTCATTGACCTTAACCCTGCATGTGGCAGCTGGTTTACAGTGCTGGGGGGGGTCACCACTGTAGCGGCCTCATCACTTAAACAGTTTCCCCCTCAACACTGAAGACTTGGGAGAATGTTTCACCATCCATAAGAAATGATCTACGGTCAAATTTCACCACACTGGTTCCCTCTGGAGTGTCTAGATAGCAAGTTACTTGGAATGATTTAGGGCTTTTTTTCCTTCTTTTTCCGTCCATCTCTCTCTCTCTCTCTCTCTCTCTCTCTATCTATCTATTGGGCCCCCTCTTTCTTTCCCATCTCCATCTGTTTCTTTTTGTTCTCTGTTACAAGGGCTTTGCTCAGTGCCCTCACACGCACGCACACGTGCACACACACACACACACACACACACACACACACACACACACACACACACACACACACACACACACACACACACACACACACACACACACACACACACACACGCTGTTGTGCAGGGGGGATTGTTGGCTAGCACCCAGTTTGCAGGCACTGGGTTGTAATTGCTTTTTTGGTGGTGGTGGGAAAAAACAGTAAAGAAAAAACAGTGAAAAATAAATCTGTTCCATCCCTTTAAAAAGACATGGAAGTGTGTGTGTGTGTGTGTGTGTGTGTGTGTGTGTGTGTGTGTGTGTGTGTGTGTGTGTGTGTGTGTGTGTGTGTGTGTGTGTGTGTGTGTGTGTGTGTGTGTGTGTGTGTGTGTGTGTGTGTGTGTGTGTGTGTGTGCGTGTTGTGCTACGTTCAGACATCTGATTGTGCAACATGCAAGTGTTTATCTTTGGGTTTTGTGTATGGTCATCAGTGTGAGTGTGTGTGTTCGCACGTCGTGCTTTGCCTCTGTATGAACATCTCCAAGCTGCCGGCAGTAGACAAGTTCTGTTCTTTTGTGAGCCTGAGATGTTTGCATGACACCACACTTCCATGTTCTGTGGTCTGTTTTAATGCCGGGATACTGACCGTGTGTGTACCTGTAATTACTATACGTGTGATGTCTCCAGAAGTAGAATTTGAGAATGAGACATTATTTTGCTGGTTCTCACAAGAGAAATGGTGGTCGTTGTTTTTTGTGAAAAAAAAAATAGACTTTGAGTTTAAGATTCAGGTTGGGGTTAGGATACAGTATTTTTAGAGGTTAGGTTTAAGATTCAGGTTGGGGTTGGCCTTATAGGATAAGGTATTTTCAGAGGTTAGGTTTAACATTCAGTTTGGGGTTGGCCTTATAGGATAAGGTATTTTTAGAGGTTAGGTTTAAGATTCAGGCTGGGGTTGGTCTTATAGGATAAGGTATTTTTAGAGGTTAGGACCAAAATGTTTTTCAAAGAAGTACTGCTTGACTCCCAAGGGGTGTGTACTGCAGACTTGCAAAGAAAATAAATCCAAAGCATTCTGCCTTTGATGAACAAATATTTCGTGATTTGTTTTGAGCAAGCCAACAATAGGCCTATATGACCAACGCGTGTCGACCTAATATGTCTTCATCAGCGTCTGATTTAGAGGTTAGGTTAGAGGTTTACTTAAGAGGTTACAGTACTTATGTGCTGGTGTTGCACACCGAAAATAGCGGATCTTCAAGTGTTGTGAGCTTGTAAATCCGCTATTTCTGGCTTTAGGGTTCATAAATAATACATAATAATAATACAATATTTTAGTTTAAAAAAGAATTGCATTCATAAAATGACCTAAAATGTTTATGTCCACACAAGTATAGTAATACAAATGTGTGTGTGTGTGTGTGTGTGTGTGTGTGTGTGTGTGTGTGTGTGTGTGTGTGTGTGTGTGTGTGTGTGTGTGTGTGTGTGTGATGAAGGCTGCTCTCTTTGTCTTTGGAAGGGAACTCATTAAGGGTGCAGACATTTGCCCCATCCTCTTTAGTGCTCACTCCGTCAACACCGTTTGTGTTCTTCATTTTTCACGCCTTCTCTACCCTCCCTCCCTGTCTGCTTTTCCCTTCCCAGCCCGTTCCCTTAATCCCCCTCTCTCTCTCTCTCTCTCTCACCCATCTTAGCCCAGTCAGTGCCACGAGACACAGGACATTTACTCGAAGTCAAGTAACGCATAACGTTTACGTTCCGAGCGTCCATGACTGTGACGGAACACGTATGCAATGTTATCAGCCTCCATCACGCACGCACGCACGCACGCACGCACGCACGCACGCACATACACATACACATACACATACACAGACACAGACACAGACACAGACACACCAACTCTCTGCTGTTGTTCATTTGAAAGCTATTAAATGTGTCAGTAGTATGAGTGCTGGAGTTACTGCGTTTGGCCTCTGTCCTGACAATGACTCCCTGGTACTTGACCTCACAGGTGTTCACCACTATGTTGTGTCCGGGTAGCTCAGTCGGTAGAGCTCTCGCCTTTGGGTTCGATCCCAGCAACCGCCAACTCAGCGTATGAGTACCACGGCAAGTTGTGCTGTAAGTACTGGGAGCTGATGGTAGGTGTGGCGCTACACCTCAACGTTCCATCTCCCAGGGGTCTAGTAGTGCATTGCTACGGGGATAGACTCCCGCGTTCTCGGCTGATACCAACGATAAGCCTCTTCAACCTACTTACTTATGTGTGCCCACCGCCACAGAGGCCCCATGGGATTGATACACCTGGATGTAGAGAGTAAAGAACGCCAGTGACAGAGAACCCTCCCTCCCCTGGTAAGGGTGTCAGGCATAAGAAAAGTAATCACCTGATGCAGAAAAGGTGGAGAACCATTGGTCTAAACCAGTTATTTTCAAATGTTTTGTGCCCAAGGCACAATACCAAAGGCCAAGACACAATCTCAAGGCATACCTGTAATCATAGTTCAAAACAATGGTCTGCGCACATCCAGTTTGTTGTTGGTGCTGGACACAAAATGACAGTTTAAAAGAATAAAAATCCACACAACAGCATTGCTCTTCAGTGTTTTGTTTAATTAAAACACAGAAATGACATGGTATACTGTACACGACGTTTCGGCCACAGTTGGCCTTCATCAGGTGACATAATTTGTGACCCATCTCCCTTATATAGTAGTGGGTCACAACAACACCTGACCACAGTGACTTATAGGACTTTGAACACCAATGTGTGTGTGTGTGTGTGTGTGTGTGTGTGTGTGTGTGTGTGTGTGTGTGTGTGTGTGTGTGTGTGTGTGTGTGTGTGTGTGTGTGTGTGTGTGTGTGTGTGTGTGTGTGTGTGTGAATATACTATTGTGGATATCCCACCATATGACATACAAGTATAAATACATGTTTGTCAGACATATTTAGCATTTTATTTTAAATATATAGAAATATATTGTGTTCTTGCTTACTGTAAATCGCTCTGGATTAAGAGCGTCTGCTAAATGCCTAAACTGTAATACATCTGTGATCATATCCATGCAAAATAGCGTAATGTATAGCACAAGTTGGTAACACTCTTATAACTGCATGTGTGCGAGTGTGCCGATCGACTTGATACGCGTATCACAGAGACTCCGAGGGAGTGAATATTAGTGGGCACCGATCTAGTATTTACTAATGGCAAATAAAACGTGTAAGAATATTAGGTGTATAACTTGCCTCTGTAATGGAAAATGAGTGCGCACAAAGTGCTGATATAGTAGGATATAAGGAATTCATAACTTTTTGTATGGTTGTATTGCAATAATAATAATTTGTGGTTGGTACAAAATCACAAAGGCACACCTGGACTGTCTAATGGCACACCATTTGGGAACCACCTCCTCCCCAGACCAAACTGTGGAGGTTGTCAGCAACAGACAGGAAATTGGCAACAATGATAACTTGGGGGAGAATGAAAAACAACAAAAATAGTTGCAATGTAAATGACGGTATTATTCACCTAAGGTGCTCTGCCAAAGGTCTTATTTATTTAGTGCATGCTGGCGAGACTCATGGCAGTTACAGGGACCAGACCTGTGACATTTTAGTTAAAGGATGGGCTTCTCTGCAGCCTTAATGGGCCTCCCTGCTGCCTGAACTGGGCATATGTGACCCAAATTAGAAGTTATAGACGAGCAGCGGCTTGGCCTATAGTGGCACAAGAACAAACTTGAGCGAGATGTTGAATCCCATAGGGTTTAGGCCTTATTGGGTTTGTTGGACTGTTTTTTCAGTGTGAGCTTTAGAAGTTTGAGTTTCTCAACTCCGTGGGGGGGTTGGACATCTGTCCTTATATCTGATAATGAGCCTCCTATCTTTAGACAAAGACTAAGACACCCTGGGAGACTTGGGATCTCATTACTGGGCTAGCTATCATTTTAACTACAATCTGTAAAGCTCCCTCCGCTCCACCATTTCATGATCTGTTGTTTTGTCCTTGTTTCATTCTTGTCTGTTTTTGGGGAGAGATGTTTTGATAAGCACCTTGGACTATATTTAGGTTTTATTGGTAATATGATAAATAGCAGATCTACAGGCTTACAACCCTTCGCACCGGAATGCAAAAAAATATATGTTTATAGGGATGCCACTTGAACCTTTATACTTCATTGACTGGCGTCCCCCAGGGGTCTATACCTGGACCCTTCCCCTGTCCCTACTCCAAATCCCCTCACCGTAAATAGCCGATCTACAAGTTCACAACCCGTTGCAACGTGCACATGTGCACAATAGGGATGTTAGCGTTCAAGTGGTTAAAAACAAAAGATGTATCACTATTTTAACCCTATTTAATCATCATGCTGTTAAAACTAAAACAAATGAAAACCTATAGCTGTACTGTTCCTGTTGTAAGAGTAGGCTACTTGGTGCAGTACTCATTATCATAGTATACTTGGAATACAGTCTATGACGTCAGTGCCAAGACGCCATATTGATGGCATCAGGGATCTCCTATCGTCTCTGGAAACCTCATTATGTCCTAAACTGTTACTTTTCAAGATTCAAATTCTAAAACAAGACGAGGAGACCTGGTTCTGCCAGACCCAGAATAAGTACTTATTAGCTCTGATCTTACTTTATAAGATCAGAGCACTACGTCACGGCTAAGCCGGACTTCACATGACGTGTCAGCCTGTGTATGCCCATGTATGGACGAAAGGGGGACAGACTTTTATAGCTGGGGCCTAAGGGCAAATGGGGCATGCCCATGTATGGAGAAAACAGGTACAAAGCCTCATGTAGGCCGACCCCTTGGGTCTGGCAATGATCAAAAGTATCAGATCTACAAGCTGTACTACTTTTGATGCTTTTGTGTGACTCTGATGTTTTTTGTGTGACTCTGATGTTTTTTGTGTGGCGCTGATGTTTTTTCCCAATCATTTCGTATTAACTTACGAAAGTTGGAATATGGAGATAAAAGGTTTCTGCCCGACAGCAACGATATCCTTCTATAACTGCACAGAATCTCATGAGCAGTGCCTCAATGTAATGGCTTCAAACTCAGCGTTGCGTATCGCCGAGGACCCTAGGGGGAATGATTTGCAGAGTGGGAAGTCGGTCAGATCGGCGGTTGTCCAGACCCGCCATTGCAGCAATGGATTTCCATATATGGAGATCCATGCAGCAACGGATTTCCATATATGGAGATCCATGCAGCAGCGGATTTCCATATATGGAGATCCATGCAGCAACCGATTTCCATATATGGAGATCCATGCAGCAACGGAGAAAGGCAACCAATCTCTGTGTTGAATCGATGTCAGTACTATGATGTCATATTGGTGACATCACTGATAGACAGACAGACAGACAGACAGACAGATACAGATATCTCCATATATGAGCATAAAAGGAACACTGGCAACGGGCCTGAAAGAGACAAAGGCAGATGTTGATTCTGTCTGCATCTGGTACAGTGCCTGGCAAACACAAGTACATCCATGTTGGCGATAATTACAACTTTTTTTAAATTCACGAAAATATTTATTTTTGACCTTTATACAAATAATCCTTGGTGAGATCTCATCTAGAATTTGCCAAGCTCAGTCTGGTGTCCTTATAAAATCAGAGAAAATTGAGAAGGTTCAGAGAAGGGCTACTAAATTAATTCCAGTTCCGAAAGGACTGTCATATGAAGATAGGTTAAGACATTTACAGTTACTATCTCTAGGAGACACAAAGGAGATATGATTGAGGTCTATAAGCTAGTTCACCAAATATATGATTTCACAGCCGAGTAGGTCATCCACTTTTGGGATGATGGGTATGAGTTGAATTCCATCAAACTATTCCCACTAAATTGTCACTCTGAAAAGAGAAAACACTTCTTTCAGAGGAAGTGGTGCAGGCTCCTTCAGTCATTACCTTTAAAAATAGATTGGACAAATTATGGTCAACAAAAGATTTGTTTTTACAATTATAGGGCTTGCTTGTGATTCCATAATCGTAAATCAAGGGATTACAAATGTGGAATTATGTGTGTATATGTATTGGATATGTAGGATTATGTGGGTTGCGGCTGTATTTGTGGGGTGTGTGATGAGTGGGTGGGTTGTAGGGTAGTAAGTTTGTGTATTGTGAATATGAATATCGCAATTTTAAAAAAAGAATGTTTATTTTTGTGTTGAGTCTGGCGTAGAGGATGGCCAGAAATGTTCAATAAATACAATAACAATTAATTCATTTAATTACTTTGTATGATTATTTGAAATAAAACAAAATTAATCTTTTTCCCTTTTTTTTCTCTTTTTTTTCTTTCTTTTTACAAAACGTTTTTTGTTTGTGCACACTATCAAATGGGATCAATCGGCAGGTTTGGGGTGTGCATGTAGCGTTTAGACCTACCTGCAGAGTTGGCGGCGGGGTGGGGAAGGGGGGGTGGGGCGGTCTGCCACTTTGACAGGTAACTGGTGCATTTGCTTTCTACTAAAGGTCCTACATGGATAGAAGAAACAGTAACGTTTTAGAGGACCAGGGTAGGGCAGAGGGGTTCATTGGGTTTATATTCTGGAGCGTTTGGAAGGTGGCTTACAAGACCGAGAGCCGTCAGTGGCTGCTCTCTTCCGGGAGTCTCGAACCCCAGCACGGGGAGGTCCGCCCTTGGACACAGGGGTCCCCTTCGACGAGGAGAAGGGCGTGGCCTTTTTGCCTGAAGACTTGGAAGCTGAAGAGTTCTTTCCAGCAGAGCTGCTGTTTCTGGATGGCACCTGTTGACCTTTAGGTCCTCGTTTGGCCAACTTGGAGGACGGGGGCACCTTCGCTGCTACAGACCTCTTCCTGCTGCTCACTGGCTCCTCTTCTTCAGCTGACGATTCTTCCTCTGAGGAGGAGGACGAATCGGAGGAAGAGGAAGAGGAGGAGTCCTCCTCCTTCTCCTCAGATTCCTCCTCCTCGTCTTCATCCACCTCCTCATCAGTAGTGGAGAGCTTACGGGAGGACACGGGACGGACAGAGCGCTGCTTGGGACGACAGTCTGGACAGAACCAGTCTCCTTCCGGGACAGACTTCAGTCTGGGTCTCAAACACTGCAAATGATGTCCTCGGTCACATCCGTCACACAGTAACATAGTCTCTGCGTCTCCTTTCCGTCTGCACAGTTTACAGCGAGCGTTGAGGAGAGACTTTGCCCAAATGATGCTCTTGTCCAAAGTGGACAGGTGGACAAACACTTGGGAAAGACTGGAGCAGGACTGCAGAGATTCTCTCCAACGTTCCAAAACCATCTTACCACTGGCAATGCCATTGTCACTGTCACTGGACGGGTCGTCATTTTTATTCCTGTTTTTACCGTTCTTCTTGTCTTTCTTGGACACCTCGCCGCCCAGAGGAACTTGGAGGAACCTGCGTTCGATTCCCTGTTCTATTTGAAACAGGGCATGAGCAAGGCAGCGGACGGTACTGTTCACTGGCTGAGAGACATCCACCTCCATCTCCTCTCCCCCATTCATCTCTCCGTTCTTTCTGCCGTCAGCAGCCAGCAGTTCATATTGTCCTCTCTCCAATGCTGATCTCCATGTCTCTCTCTTCATTATCTTCAGCGTTCCCAGATTTCCTTCGTAGATTCTTTCCTCAATGTCCAACAGCATATCTCTGAGTCGGCTCTCCACGAAACTCTCAGCTGTAGCAAGGGATTCTGGGGCCTTGGCTGTATAGTTATATTTGACAGCAGCAGTGTTGTTCAGTATCTGTGTGATTCTGTCTTTCTCCTGGTGTAGCGCCTCCTTGAGGCTGCTCTCTCTGTGACCTCGAGGGTTCAATGCCTCCATCAGCTGCTCCACCTCCTCCACCGAGCTGTAGAAGGCCCATTGGTTGGGGCGTATGACTGGCAGGCCACTGGCAGGGATACAGGTGGGGCTATGCATGGTGTCCATATGTGTGTCTTGCTGTCCTTCATCCTCCATCTGTTCATCCTGTAGAGATACAGGGTGGGGTTCCAGCATGTCCTCCGTCAGCCCAAAGTAATCATCCTCCACAAACAGAGCACAGGTGGAAGGGAAAAGCCAGTATTGTTTGTAGATTCTGTCTCTGCCCAGAGGAACGAGCGACGTACGACGGGAAGCCTTCTGGATACGATTCTGCAGCTCTTGAACCTTCTGCTGTTCCTCCTCCAGCTCTTCAGCTGTGAGGCTGACAGGGGCAACTGTGGAGGAGACTGCCTGATGTTTCTCCTTCTGGTCGGAACCATCTGCCTTATGGTTAGAGTTGTGTTTATCCTCATCTTCAGTGTTCTGCTCTGAAAGACTCTCTGGATGCTCAGTACTGTTTCTGTCTTTGTTCAGTTTTTCTTTCAACTCTTTCTTTCTGAGCTCAGCTTGTTGTCTCAGTTTGTGTGCAGCTCGGTCTCTACGATGCTGTTCTGCTCGGATTTCTCTCAACTCCTGTTTGGCAATTCTTTGTTCGTCTTTGTTGTCTTCAATAAAGTCCCTGGTTTTGACCAAAGTCAACAGTTTCCCACACAAAGCCTGAAGGATGGTTATCTTCTCTCCTGGCGTCAGGTCATACACAATGGTATGGGCAAGTCGTTCCAGGAGGGCAGGATTAGCCATTCGGAGTTCGACACATGGGTCGTCAGTTGACACAAACCCTCCCTGCTTCTGGTAACGGAACTTGGCGTTGCCATGGTCACAGTCAGCCCCCGAGGACAGGATATGGAGACGGAGTATCTCAGACACAGTATTACTGTCTAGGTCCAACTTTTTAATGTTGCAACCCTGGTGTAGTTGAGACCAGGCAGCAGCCAGTGAGGCGACAGTGCTGATGGCTGAGCTGTTGGGCTTAGTCTTACCGTCACGAGCCTCTTGCAGCTCTGCAGCCAGGGCGTCCTCCAGTTCCTCCGTCTGAGCCTGGAAGATGGCCGATAGAAAGAAGAACAACAACTCACACATAGGGCCTTCTGGGTCAGAACCAACCAACGCCTCCTCCAGAACCTCCAGTGAGACTCCATCAGGGAACTCGTCTTTGAGGTCAAAGAATTCTCCAAATGCGCAGAGAAACTCTAGAACCATCAGAACTTCTCCAAACAGCTCAGCTGGAACTCGGGTGTGAACAGGAACTGGACACGGCAACTCCTTAAGGTCGTCGCACTCCATGTCCTCTCTGGATTTACTCCATAGCTTCATTTGTTCTGCATGTCTCTTCTTCTTCTCCCTCAACTTCTCTCGTTCCACCTCCTTCTCTTCCTTCTTCCTTTGTTTCTCCTCTTCAAGCCTCCTCCTTAACTCTTCCTTCTGACGATCCGTGTCCTCTTTCTCTCTCTTCCTGGCCTCTTGCAGGTCCTCTTTCTCTGTCCTAACTTTGCGTTTGTCAGAGGACACAATCTTCTGCTTCAACTTCTTTTGTTCCATATCCTTCTTCATTCTCTCCTGCTCGTCTTTCTTCCTCAGTTTCTCGTTGGCCAAGGACATCATCTTCTCCTTCTTCAACTTCTCACGTTCCAACTCCTTCTCCAGCTTGATTCTCTGCTGTTCCTCCTTCTTCCTCTGTTTCTCGTCCTCCTTCAACTTTATTCGTTCCATCTCCTTCTCCCGCTTGATTCTTTCAAGCTCCTCCTTTTTCCTCTGTTTTTTCTCCTCCTTCAACTTCTCTTTCTCCAGCTTAACTCTTTCCAGCTCCTCCTTTTTCCTCTGTTTTTCTTTGGCCAAGGACATCTCCTTCTCCCGCTTAATTATCTCCTGCTCTGTTTTCTTCCTCTCCATCTCGTCCTCCTTCAACCTCTTTTGTTCCATGTCCTTCTCCAGCTTAATTAGTTCCTGCTCCTCCTTCTTCCTCTGTTTCTCGTTGGCCAAGGACCTCATCTTCTCCTCCTTCAACTTCTCCTTCTCCTGCTTAATTATCTCCTGCTCTGCTTTCTTTCTCTCCTTCTCATCCTCCTTCAACCTCTTTCGTTCCATCTCATTCACCAGCTTCATTCTCATCTGCTCCTTCTTCATCCTTTCTTTCTTGTTGGCAGAGGACGTCATCTTCTCCATCAACTTATCTTGTTTCATCTCCCTTTTAAGCTTCATTCTCTTCTTTTTCTCCTTTTTCCTCTGTTTCTCATAGGCAGAGGGCATCTTCTCCATCATCTTCTCTTCTTCCATCTCCTGTAGTTTCATCCTCTTCTTTCCCCCCTTCTTCCTCGGTTTCTCCTCTTCAAACCTCCTCTTGAACACCCCCCTCTGACGCTCCTCCTTTCCCTTGTCCTTCTTCTCTCTCCTTTCCTCTTGTTTGTCCTCTTTCTCTCTCTTCTCCTTGTGTTTGCTGTCAACAGAGGACATCCTTTTTGCCTTCAACACCTTTCGTTCCATCTTATTGGCATAGGACATTGTGTCATCCCTCTTCTTGGCAGAGGACATTGTGTCGTCCCTCTTCATGGCTGAGGACATTATGTCGTCCCTCTTCATGCCTGAGGACATTGTGTCGTCCCTCTTCTTGGCAGAGGACATTGTGTCGTCCCTCTTCTTGGCAGAGGACATTGTGTCGTCCTTCTTCATGGCTGAGGACATTGTGTCGTCCCTCTTCTTGGCAGAGGACATTGTTTCGTCCCTCTTCTTGGCAGAGGACATTGTGTCATCTCTCTTCTTGGCAGAGGACATTGTGTCGTCCCTCTTCTTGGCAGAGGACATTGTGTCGTCCCTCTTCTTGGCAGAGGACATTGTGTCGTCCCTCTTCTTGGCAGAGGACATTGTTTCTTCCCTCTTCTTGACAGAGGACATTGTGTTGTCCCTCTTCTTGACAGAGGACATTGTGTCGTCCCTCTTCTTGGCAGAGGACATTGTGTCGTCCCTCTTCTTGGCAGAAGATATTGTGTCGTCCCTCTTCTTGGCAGAGGAAATTGTGTCGTCCCTCTTCTTGGCAGAGGAAATTGTGTCGTCCCTCTTCTTGGCAGAGGACATTGTGTTGTCCCTCTTCTTGACAGAGGACATTGTGTCGTCCCTCTTCTTGGCAGAGGACATTGTGTCGTCCCTCTTCTTGGCAGAGGACATTGTGTCGTCCCTCTTCTTGGCAGAGGAAATTGTGTCGTCCCTCTTCTTGGCAGAGGAAATTGTGTCGTCCCTCTTCTTGGCAGAGGACATTGTGTCGTCCCTCTTCTTGGCAGAGGACATTGTGTCGTCCCTTTTCTTGGCAGAGGACATCGTTTCATCCCTCTTCTCTGATCCAGGTGAGCTGAGTCCAGAGCGTTGACCCCGTCCCTTGGCTTGGAGGCTGCAGGGGAAGTGAGGCGGCTCGTCAGGAAAGAACTGAGAGAATGTCTGGTCTGATAGTTTGAACTTAGACACAGTGGATGGCTTAAGTCTTAGGATTCCACTGTGTTTCTCACAGTATTGTTTTAACAACAGCTTCAGTATCTCCCTGGACAGGCGGAGGTTCTTCTTACGTTTGATCTGTTTGCCTATAGTGACAAAGGGAGGGCTGTCATCTGCCTTAACAAGCTTCACCTTGTACCTGAACACAGCAGGAGTCAGAGACTTCCTTTTCTTCCTGTTAACTTGTAGGCTGGGTGTATCTTCATCACTGTCGCTAATGACGGAGGTGTCTCCATTAGGCGGTTGTTTACCGTTGCCATTAGCAACCGTTGTCAATGACGCCAGGCCGTTACAACACGATGACGGAGACTGAACCTCCAATATCTCGCACAAACACTTGGCTCCATTGCGTCCAGTAACGTCCACAATCTCTCCGGGGAAGTATCTCTTCTTGGCAAAGTCGTACACATCTTCACAGAGCTCACTGAGGTGGCTCCGTCGAGTCAGAGATGCCAGGTGGAGCAGAGGAAGGACCAGCGCCGAGGGGAAACTCTGGAGGTTCTGTCTGGCCCGCTTCTCAGTGTCCACAGCCTCCTGGTAGGTCAGACCAGGCCTCTTGGTCAGAGAACAGCTCCACACCAGACTGTTACACAGAATGGTCCTCTCAAAGAACTCATCGTATGTTCTGAAGATCTCGTGAGTTGTCTTACAGAGGAAGACTTCTTCATCTGGTCTGAGATCAGCTGGAGGTTTCTGTCTCATAAAAGGTTTTCTGTTAAGAAGAGGCATGTTGTCTGAGTTCAAGTCTTTTCTCTAAAACAAGCCCCAGTCATGTACTGTCAAAGTCACTAGTAACAATGAATTCCACTGTCAAAGCCACAAGTAACTATGAATTCCACTGTCAAAGTCACAAGTAACTATGAATTCCACTGTCAAAGTCACAAGTGATTCTAGTCACTATAGTCTAGCCAGCTATAAGAGGGGTCTGTGTTGGAAATGGGCTCTGACGTCACGAATTAATCGTTCATCTGCCATCACGGCGATCCACCCATCTTAATTATATTCACAGACTTTGAAAAAAAAGTACTAAGTGACCGTGACATCACCCTTCGGTTTGTTGACTATCTTTGAAGCCAATAGTTTAGCGAATTGTTCGTGGCCACCATGGACTGACCATATTTGGACCAAGGGTGGTGGTGGGGTGGGGAGCGAGGGATGGGTCTTCACTTAATAGAACCGGCTTGGCTTTTGATCTGACCCTATGACAGCCCAGACGATTAAGTGCCAGATCTAGCCAGTTGTGGGCTGCATTGTTCCCTCCAAAGACTCAGTTATCCAGTTATCCAGATCCTCTCCAAATTGTACAGTATCAATCTGGCTTTTATCATATTATTATTTCTACAATGTGCTCCACCGCTATTCCTACTCTTTCCTCTTCTCGTTATCCTAAGTTTTCTCCTCACTCTAACCTTTTCTATCCATCTCGGTCTTCTGGTCAACACATCCTTGTGGAAGGAGGTCTCTAAAACTGGCAAGCAGAAGCCCACAAGGATTAATTAATTCACCCTCTAGTCTCTGTAATTCCTTGCTCGTACAGAGACCTTGATTACCCCAGATAACACTGCTACTCCTGCTGCTCGCTTAGGTCCCTATAACGTCACCCACATCCCTCTGTCCTCCGGCTGAGACGGTGGTACAGGTTTACTTATATCCCTCGGGTGGAATCTCTGTGTCTCAAATCTTTCTCATCTTTCTCTTTCCACATTTGAATCCCATACTATTTATATAACACAACCTGTTCCTCTTTCCATCATTGTGCTCTATTGTCCCTCATGTCCACTTGGGGACTTGTCACGCCCCTCATACTACTGTGTGACTTACCTACTCTCAGAGAAGTATCTTCATGCTATGTCTCTTCTGTCTTCATCTGACCTCTCCTTATCTCCTTCTCCTCTTACTCATAGAGCTGGTAATGTATTGGACATAGTGTTCTCTAGAACCTACTCTCCCTCTAACATCTCTATTACCCCCTACATATCTCAGAAAACCACTTCATAACCTTCTCAATCTCTTCACCCCCACCTAAACCCACCCTTAAACCGTCACCACTCGACTTAACCGGAGGATGATGATTAACCCCTCCTCTCTCTCTTCTATCTCTTATCCCCTGATTCCAACCACCTGATATCTAGACCCTCTTCCTGCCTCGACCTGTCAGACCATTGCCCCTCACCATCATCTACAACGTGTTGGCCTACAAGGCAACCAAAGGCCTGGCACCCCCATGCCTTTAAGGCCTGGATCCAACCCTACAACCCCTCCCCCACTAACTTAGATCACATTAGGCAACACAGGAATGCTGTACAAGCCTACCCTAAAACACCCATGGACAACGCTCCGCACGTCCTAGACTCTTCACGTCTTAGGCTCCCAAACTCCCCATTGCAGTCAGAACTGCAGACTCACTCCCAATTTTCCACCGTAATCGTAAGACTCACCTCTTATAATTCCACCTCACCCCCTAGCACTTAACTCTCCCTGTACCCCTTCTTGACACATTTTCTCTCTATTCAGACATATCTTGGTCACTTACTCTCATGATTGTTTTGTTTCCAGACGCTAGGTTCATTGTTTACCCGGTATCTGATAGTTTCACATGTACAGAATGCTATTTACATAGCGTGTTGTTTAGACAGATGCTAGGTTCATTGTTTACCTGGTATCCTGGTTTCTTGAGGCACTACACTGTTCTCTCTGCTCTCTATTTATGTGATTATTTACCGTTAATTGTAAGTCACTCTGGATAAGAGCATCTGATTAATGCCTAAATTGTGATAGTAATTGTAAATTGGTATCTCGACTATCTCGAATATTGAGCGTTTTAACACTTATTCTAACAATAAATATCACTTACAGCACCTTTAATATTGACAGGATTCATTATTGCCGCAATATTTGTACTTTTCCCAGTAGCTAGAATGAACAACACAAAAGGGAAATTTAAGGCCTAACGTTACTGCATTAAAAGGTTGAAGGAAAATCAAAGGCTAGATAGTAGCATGGCTGGAACTGTATGATGTATTAAATGGATGCAATTCTAAATGCTTTAGCTGTGCTGTATTTGACCCTGAAAGATAGACCTGACTAGTTCTATTAGACATCTCATATGCCAAATAAAAATCGCCTTTTAAGTCTCTCCCCCCAATGGTAGGGTGACTTCATGATATGTGGGACATATAAGTGGGACAGCTCTACTTTGTAATAATTATTTACTGTAATATCTGCAATATCAATCAATTTCCTCCAGTTAAATCTCTAGGCAGTGCTTTTTGTCTTATGTCCTTCCTAAAACATGTACTTTTCCTTAACATGGAGCATGCAAAGAAAACTGGACATCTATAGTTTGCTACAAAACATACTTACAGTTACCCAGTACAGGCATGTTAGCTTCTTTTTTTTATTGAATACTTTATTAACAGTTTGCAAATAGCACAGTAGTACGATTATACTGCACAATGGTGTTAAAAGGATAAGGGCTCGTTTCCATTGTGGTCCTTATCTGCAATCAATGATTTCAGAATAGTTACTTTATCATATAATATGAGATGTCTTTGTCTCCATACATTAGCATATTCTCTATATTCTTGATTTTCCTGTTCCATTTCCGTATCTCACTTGACTGTTTGTTGTACCCAAAGCATACACCAAGTGATTTAACAGGGCCATTTGGCGACCTTATTCCACCAATCTTTTGGTGGAATATTCTCTTTTTGCCTAATTTTCCAGCAACCAACAGAGATTGCTTCAGTTTTCTTTCAATTCAGTTCAGGGCCTGTACATTTGCCCAAAATCCTTTATAATGCTGTAGTTAATGACTTTTCATCACCAAACAGCAGAGTAGTATTAGCCTCGCGTAGCCAGACTATATCACTGCGTGGATATGAGTCTGGTGCTTCTATGAGGATGTTTTTTCGTTATTCTCCAAGGGGGCGGAATCAAAACAATGGCTCTGGACACAATTGGTTAGACCTACAACTAACTACCAATCACAGTCTCCCATTTTTAATACTGGGCCCTGATTGGTCACCCCAGACTTCTGGAGCAGGAAATGGATTCACAACGGAGCGGTGCCAGACCCAAATCGCAGAGGGCATTTTTTTTTTGCACTGGCATATTCGTCTGGTCCCAGGCTAAAGTAGTATCATCTGTTACTTGTAAGGTTTTAACTTAACGGATAGAACTTCCATCTGATACATTGATACGTGTAGTGTTTTCATTTTGATTAATATACAGTGCTAGAATTTCCATTGCAAAAATAAATTGGATTCTAGACAAAGGGCAACCCTGCCTGCAGTAATTCCACCACTAAGATAGAAGATATCATTCTGTTGTCCATAGTTACTGCACTACTACAGTTTGTATGAACGTTTTTACCCATCTAAGAAACATGCTCCCAAAATTAAATTGTTATAATAATTATTTAAATAAGAACACTAGTCTATACTGTCACATGCCTTTTTGAAGTGTTAAAAAGCACCATGCCAGGCATTTTCCTTCCCTCTGTGTAATCAATCAATAACATCTGTAAAATATGTTCTGTCCAGTGAACCGGTGTTTCCAAGTCCGCTTATTATAAGCGACTTTAGGCTTTTTTCTCTGTGAAGTCGTTTGTAAATGTTGGTAGTTGCGGTAGTTGTGTTTTTAGGGCTTGTTTCTAAAGTGTAGTTTCTTATTTGAGTTTGCTTACTAAATATTGTTTAAACCAGTGGTTCTCAAACATTTTCATGTCAAATACCCCAAATTAATATGTATTTGTTGAATATCACCAATCGTCTCCAGGGACTGCATATGGATGACTGCCACCAGGCACCAGGTTTCAAAGATTTCAAGCATGAAATATTTAATTAACCAGGTCTGAACCGTTTGTGAATGTTAATTTTAAAACATTTAATGATAATTTAGTCATTATGATAGTTGATTCCTCCCCACACACATTTGTGTGTCACTGCTGTTGTATCCTACTGACTCACCTGCCAGACAGGAGCCCCCACCGGGAGAACGTAGAGCCTTTGTCTTACTCCTCCCGCCCAACACTCCCTGCTGACAGTTGCCGCCCCAGCCCATAGGAATATGTGCAGTGACAGATATCACCCTCCCCGCCCGGCTTTGTGTACACAATTGTGTTCACGTGGACGCTCCACTAAGCTGGATGCACCACGGTGGATTCAAACCCACAACCTCCGCGGTGGTTGCTCTAACTCTAACCCTAACCCCCTGCACCACCCGAGGGCCCATGCAGGAGCATATTTCTAGCTGTGACTTTAGCCTATTGGCTAAACACGTGGGCAAGGATTTAAAAATCTTTAGAAAAGAGAATTATAATTTTCCAGTTGTATAACAGCTTGTTCTCTCCTTTAAAAAAAAAAGTAATTTCAAGATATCTCTTCTATGGGAGTTGGCCAGTTGATCATGTGATTGAATTTATGTGAAACACTCTTACAATGTCCCATAGCACTGATACAATTCTGATGTATTGATTGCTTGATTGATTGATTGATTGATTGATTGATTGATTGATTGAATACTTAGTACAGAGTTATGTACACGTATACAATAATGCTAAAAGGATAACACAAAAAGCCCAGAGGGGTTGTTTCCGTTGTAGTCCTGTGTATTCAATTCATCAAGACATACAGACATGCAATACTATACAAGAAATCATCAATACTAGGAGCAGTAAAAGTATATTTACAGAAAAACAGTGGGGGCCATTTCTTTTGGCAAGCTAGAAGACTTGTTTAGGTCCAGTTGCAAACTTTTTCATGTCAAGGACCACCCAAAATGACATATTTGTCCACGGACACCCCCCATCTCAAAATATTTTGTTCCAGGGACCTCCAGAAAAAATGTATACATATTCAAAGATTTGCACACATTTTCATGATCTTCTTAAAAAAAATAGCAGATCTTTGAATAGACAAAGACATCTAAAGTGACACAGATCCGTTCCCTGTCTTCATGGGTTAAAGGGTTGGAGACACGCTCTTTTTGACTGTGTCTGATAAGCCAGTGGTTGTGAAACATTTTCATGTGCGGGTGTCTTTGTGCGTTCGTTGTGCGTGTACGGTTGTGCCTGCAGTGGACTGGCCTGGAGCACAAAACTGGCTGATAAAGGGGTCAGGAGGGGGGGGGGGAAATGGCAAATGGCCAGCAACAAATGGCCAGCAGCATGGCTGTCACAGGTCAAGCGATAAAAACTTCACGACTTCTGATGGAATCTTCTAGATCCATGTTTTCTATAGTTTACAGTTTAGGCATTTAGCAGACGCTCTTAATAAAGAGTGATTTACAGTAAGCAAGGACACAAGATAATAATACAATACAAATAATAAGTAATAAGTAATACAACTGTACGTAACAAGGTATGTTGTCAATCAAGTCAAATTGTTCATCTCAACGTAATAACAATAATAAATAATATAATATGGTGTCATGGACATGACTTCAGAGATCCACAGGGAATCCACAGAGCTGTCACACCCCCTCTCGTTTTCACTTGAACTTTCTTTCTTTCATTTCACTCTCTGAGGTCCCACCCAGGTTCCCTCGCACAAACGGGAGGGAGGGTGGGGGGGGGGGGGGGGGGGGCGGGCAGTAGGGGGACAAAGGTGGATTAGCAGACATACCATCGCACCCGTCTCGTCTGGCCGTCCCATCAGGACCAGAGAGTCCCCGGGCCGGGGTCCACAGATCCCACCAATTAACATGTCACTCAACTCGCCTCCTTTTTTTTCCAGACTCCATGGCTCCATTGGGTGAAATGGCTTAAGCTAAACCCCCCCTCTCCTCCTCCTCCTCCAAACACAGTCCACCCACCTCCACCCATTCTTCCTCCTCCTCCACCCACTGTCCCCTCGTCAGTGGTGGAAAGTAACTAAGAACGTTTACTCTGTAGTAAAGTACAATTTTGAGGCACTTCTGCTTTACTTGAGTATTTTTTTTGAGACAGGTCTTTTACTTTACGTAACATTTTATATCGTGGTATTGCTATCTTTGCTCAAGTAAAGAAAACTCTGAATACCAGTGGTGTAAAGTAACTAAGTACATTTACGTTTTTACAGTTACATTTACTGTACAATTTTGAGGCATTTTTACTTTACTTGAGTATTTTCAATTTTCAATATTTTTACTTCCACTACATCTCAGAGGCAAATATTATACTTTTACTGCACTACAATTATTTGAAAACTTTAGTTACTAGTTTCTCGCGACGCATTGTGAGCTTGTAGATCTGCTATTTTCAAAAGAGTTTATTATAAATGTTATACATTTGAAAACTTTAGTTACTAGTTTCTCGCGACGCATTGTGAGCTTGTAGATCTGCTATTTTCAAAAGAGTTTATTATAAATGTTATACATTTGAAAACTTTTGAAATGGGACATTCTGCATAATGAGTATGAGTGGTGGAGGGAAGACCCTCTGTTATGTCTCTACCTTCTCTCCCATCAGTGGAAAGTTCCTGTAAAAAGAAAGAAAGAAAGAAAGAAAGAAAGAAAGGGCAAAGAGTGCCTGCCGACTGTTGCGTTTGGCTCTATCAGCCGGGAAGAACTGCTGAAAAGAGGAGAGAGTTCAGTGGAATATGTCGTCGTGCATAGCTTAACATCAATTGACACTTGCATGGCTATTTGGAAAAAATGGAGCTGTAATTGTAAATTGGAATGGCATGTTTCCATTGAGACCTTGGAGGTCAACTGCTGCTCATCTTCAGTGTGGTCGCTGTCAGGCAGAGACCTTGTATCTCCATATTTAAGCTTTTTTTATGTTAGCTTGCTTTTTCGTAAATGAATGCCTTACTTCTGCAAAAGTAGCAAAAGTAGCTGATCTACAGGCTAACAAAGTGTCACATTGTGGCAGGTTGTGAGCTCAGAGATGCAAATTCTGCTATTTATTTTTTTTTTTTTTTTAAGAGACAGTTAAAGTGTGTCAGTAGGTTTTATACATAATTGAACCAATGAAAGGTATTACCAAGAGCTCGTGACTAAATAAAACTACATTGGATCCATTGGAACACAGGTTATTTTTTGTAACTTTTCCTGAAAAAGTAACGCTTTTTGGACATACAAGGTTTCCACCTGACATTGACGACATGTGCTTTGGAGTAGTTTAACATGTATGGATAATATCCATACATATAGGACACGGTGTAGAGCTTGGGAAGCTATAAGTGGAGGCCTATTCGGTTCCACTGACTGCTTCCAAGTCGTTTGATAATAATCAGACTGTAATTAGTTCACAATTACTTCACACTGTAATTCATCTTTCATCACAGATTAGATCGTCGCCTGATTGCAACTCCGTGTTTGAGCTATCGAGAAATGTATGAGCAAAAAATATGAACCATCTGGCAGTGGTGTAAAGTAACTAAGTACATATATTCAAGTATTTTACTTAAGTACAATTTTGAGGTATTTTTACTTTACTGGAGTATTTCCAATTTTCAGATTTTTATACATTTGAAAACCTTTGAAATGGGACATTCTGCATAATAGGTTTTACTTTTGTACTTAAAGTATATTTTGATACCAATACTTTTGTGCTTTTACTCAAGTACACATGGTGTAACTCCAAAGGTGAACTAAATCTACTAAAGTGGCCTTGCCCTTTAAGTAAACAATTTGAGTACTTTTTCCACCACTGCAGATTAGATCGTCGTCTGATTGCAACTCCATGTTAGAGATATCGAAAAAATGTATGAGCAAAAAACATGAACCATCTGGTGCGGGGAGGAGGTGGGAGGAGGTGGGATCTCCCTGAAGCTCCGGTTGGTTCCTCAGAAATGTCAAAAAGACGCCACAGCGTCTCCCATGGCTACGCTGTCAGCTCTGACAGATCTCATTAACCCCTGCCGCTCGTCTGCATAATGTCACGGATTAGTTGGGAGGTCTTCTGTGAGGCGGGTTCTCAACGGTCGGTCCGGGGACCACCAGAGGGGTCCAAATGGACCCTTACGGGGTCTGTATACTCTTAAGAGTGTACAAATGGAACCGAATGTTCGGTTCAATTTGTACACTCTCAGTTAAATTAACACACTGAGGATTTTTCAGTAAATTAGGGTGCTATGTATCAAATGGGCGTCCTTGGCGTAATACATATCAAGCTGGGTGGTTCTTGAAATTAACCACCAAACCCTCTATTAGTAAAACGGACACAAACATACACACACACGCGCGCGCGCGAGCACACTCACACACATGGTCACAGAGAGAAGCAGCTGGTCGCGTTGTTTTTACGGCCGTGGAGCCCCAGCAAACAAACACACACGCATACACACACACATAAAAAAGCCCAAAAAAGCTTGCAGCAAGCTGGTATAATATGACTGTGTCGTTTCTTGTTTTATGTCATCATCATCATGGTTCCATAATGCAAATACCCCTTGTGTGCTCTGATGTGGGCTTATTTAAATACGAACCGTACAGTATGGCAAATCTACCCAATCCCTTTTTATTTTTGTATATATTTTGTATCTCCTTTTTTGAAACATCACTGAAAAACCAACAACTCAAACAGCATTTGATAGAGAGAAGCAGCAGCAGCAGACTCGCGTCCCAACGGGATAGCAGCAGCACCCGCCTTGTGAGCCTCCCTCTCTCTCTCTCTCTTTTCAATATTCTGCCTTATTATGTTGTTGTTTCTCCTCTGATCAACAGAAACATTGTTCTATTATTCAGAGGGTTCAGTCAGTGGTAGTATGGCCTGTTCTTCCCCCTCAGAGGGTGCTAACCACCAAATCTATGCATTGATAACATGGAAACGGAGCTCATCAATTAATCATAGTGATTGGAGAGGCTTGCACAACAGTCGCATAATAGTACACTGTTTCCCAAACAGCGGGTAGGGACTCATCTTTGGGTCGTGGACCAATTTTTGTCGCAAGTGAATATCTCCTAATTTCCCGTTATATATATTATATTATTTCAGAAGATTAAACAAAATCTCAACTTTTCATCAAGAATTTCATAAATACAATGAAAAAAGGTTTATATACTATAAGAATATTGAAAACATCTACATGGACCCAGTTAAATGAACACTGAAATCTAATGTTACAGTGAAGATTTGGGTTTCAGAGATGAAAGGATAGTTTCAATGTACAGATAATTTATTTCATAGTATATAGTGGGGGGTCCCTGCGTCATCTCTCTCTCAGCTGAGGGGTCCTTGGCCTGAAAAATGTTGAAGACCCCTGGCATAGAGGAAAGAAAGGAGGGGACCAAGTATAGGCCCCTGGGGGACCCCGGTCAACGAAGTATGAAGGGTGTTAAGTGGTTAAACATCACCAAACCCATGCCTACACTTAATCATACTAACAGAAGCTATAATTCATTTGACTGGTCAGCATATAACCCCTGACAATCAAATAGCATAGATTGCAGAGAGAGTTGGGTGGTTGTCAAGATGCAAAATAATTAAAACATACCAGCAAAAGCAATTAATGTGTGCTACTACTCCACAGCGGCCTCCAACTATTAAAGAGCAATGTGCTCAGAATCATTAATTGAATGCTAAAGAAAATAAAGGTTTCACTTGATTTATGCCGTCTGGTTTCTGTAGAAGAACGTCAGGTTGGCAGACTTGGTTTGCGCTCACAAACGTGTCTGTCTGTCTGTCTGTCTCTCTCTCTCTCTCTCTCTCTCTCTCTCTCTCTCTCTCGCTCTCTCTCTCTCTCTCTCTCTCTCTCTCTCTCCTGCACAGACTGTAACAATTATTCAGCATAACATACACCTAAGAGTTTATTCTAACCTATAAAAAGGTCTCTGTCAAATTAAGTAGTATTGAACAGACATAACAAACCGTGACAGTGGCTGTGATGTATGCACCCTCCAGCCACAACCTGAGATTTCACTGTTTACAATTCCCAAGGAGCAATTCTACTGCATAAATCACAAGACTGTGTATATGAGTGAGTCCAAATTGAGTTCTGACTGCAGAGAGCTGTGGAGTTGCAGTCTCCATAATGCCAAACGGCTGGGTTTGGCATAGGTTGGCAACATCCAGTTGGATGTTGTAACTATAAACTTTTCGCAAAGATTAATATCTATTCCCCCCACCAACTAAATTTAAAGTTTGACCGCATCTCCAAAAACAGTTCAGCCGCGACCACAAACACATTTCGACTCCTCGCAACTGCAAACTTGATTGATTTGAAATGCGTGTGACAGAGCGGGCCCATGGGAGTATGATGATGTGTAGCGGTGTGAAAAGTAGTTTCCACGAGTGCAGGGACGGTGCCTAAATGTACCTTTTTCATCCCAAGATGCAGTGTGTGTCTGTCTGTCTGCGTTGTGATTTAGTGCAAATCAGGTGGTGCTGAAAATCCTATTTCATAACCTCCAAATGTGCCCCCTGCTGCCTACCCAGGTAATAGAGTTCCCGGAGAGTCCTATTTGAGTTGTGCTGGGCTGGAGGGAGGGGAGGGGGAGGGGAGGGAGGAGCTGGCTGGTTATTGATTTCATTAAGAAGACGTGTGCAGCGCATTACAGAATGATGACTACTTCATGTGGGGTCAACAAGAAATCGATACGAAATTATATTAGAAGCTGGAGCCGGGCTGTGGGGGCTGTGTGGGGCGAGGCCAGCCCACCGCTTGCAACGTGGGGCCTGGAAAATAAGGGAAAGATTTATTCCTGTGGGATATTCAGGGAGGCGGGGGACTAGAACCGAAAAAGCCATGGAAGAGGGAGAAATGTATTAGGGATTAACCATGGCCTTGTCTGTCAGTTCTGGACTAAAGGAGAGAGAACCTGGAGTGGACATAAAGACCACAGAGGGGGCTTATCCTCCAGTTGTTCTCCGTTACCCCCCTCCCTTCCTCCCTTCCCTCCTCAGCTGGGGTCCCAAATATATAAGCCCCCCTGGCTGTTTTGTCTTGCTGCCACGTCAGCCATGACACTCAGTCACAGCCACAGAGCCTGGTCCACCCTTCATACAATTAACAATTGAAGCCTTGAGTTGTGCTTCGTAGCGCTCCGTGTCGCTCACCGAAAATACCTGACTGAGAACTGATCTTCAAGCTAACACGGGGGCTGTGATGCAGGGCATTGTTAGCTTGAAGATTTTCTCCCGGTCGGCAAGTGGCAACGCCAATGCATCGGCGCATAAATTGAGTTTTAGCGCCATGAGCCTTATAGTCAGCCAACAACAGGGTGTGTGGATGAGGAACTACGTATCTAAATATACATACTTAAGTTGTGTGTCTCTGTACGCAAACCGCTGGACCGATCAGTGCCAAACTTTGTATGCACGGTAACTGCCAGTAGTAGGCCACAGAGCTATCTATCTCCACAATATATTTTTCACACATAGTTAATACTTTCTTAACATAATTGAAAGTAATACAGTATCCACATTTAGAGGTTTCAGTGCGATCACAGTCCCCTGGTCTTCCATTATGAAATGAAAGCTGTGGAAAAAAACGATAAGAGTAGTGGTATTTCAACGGCAGGCGCCCCATGCGCGAGGCTGGGGGCCTCTCATGTCTCTTCACAGTGCCAGACTAGAGTCAAACTACAACAGGGTCTTCTTTCCCCGCTGATTCTGCCAAGCCTGTTCCCTTGGCTGTGGTTTCTCTAGATAGCAGGTAGGGAATCTCGTTAATCCATTCATGCGCGTCACTGATATTTAACTTTCATTTTATAATGGAAGACCAGGGGACTGTAATCGCGCTGAAACCTCCACATTTGGAGCCATACTGTATATCATAGATGACCGATGTCACAGGCTGTCTCCTCAGACAGCCTGTGAGCTTTGTTTTCCGAACGTCACAGCTTTTCTTTGGTGCTCTATACCTGGCCTCCTCCTGTTTTCTCTCTCCAATGTCAGCATTGGAGCCCTCAGTGTGCGAGATTTTATATAGATTTTTGACTGGAGAGTAGTCTCCAGTCTTACATCTCCTCCTCCGAGTTATGCTAGGAATTTGGCTGTTAGCTCCGCCCACCTATAAAAGATTTTGCCGAGTGCCCGCCCACAATTCAACGTCAGACATTCCACACATATAGAATGGCCATTTGAGTTGCAGACACTGAGAGAACCAGAGCTCTCCAGAGTCTCACAGCTAAGGCCTAGCCCCACCCCTTTCCCCACACACACACACACACACACACACACACACACACACACACACACATGGCTGAAAGGTCAGCATTATTTCTGCTGCGTTCACACCAAAAGGATGCCTTTATAAAAAAAACGCCTATATTCCATTTGACTTGGCGTTTTTTGATCAAACTGGCCGTGTCCAAGGAGCTGTCACTCAAGTCTCCTCAAGTGAGCTTTTTTCGAGGCGAGACAAAAACGGGCTGTGCGAACAGATGCGCATTATGAAGTCAAAAATGAAAAATAGCAGCTGTAGATGAGAAATAAGTCTATATTTAGTTACTACATAACCTATTTATGGAAAACAAATCAGCAGAATGTTTATAAACAAGCTGCTAAATAACTGAACGGGCCGTCTGGTCGCTACCCCACACGCTGCTCTCCATGAGCCCGTCATAGGGCACTCTGTAACGGGGAGTACCACTCGGTGTTTCCCCATGCTAGAAATGCCCAAAGCGAACTTAATACATCTTAATAAAAAAGCACAAACTACCTACTTCACAAGAATAATGTTGGTGTAATTAGGAGATTCGACAGGGAATCTATATTTTACATACACAAATTAACAAGTTACAGAAAAAATCATGTTGCCGTATTTCCTGTTATTTCGCGGACGTTCAGCTCTCGTCTCACCGCTCAGCTGCTGCTGTCTCGGGCACGGGCAGACTGACTGCGGGAGCCCGTCTACGCATAGCCCCATATAGTACCTCTCCCTCCGCTATGTAGCTCCGAGATGAGGTCCTATATCGTTCTCTGCCGTTCGGCTGAAAAATGTCCGCACATTTGCCACTTTACATGTTTCTTACCCCTTTCTGCACATCGTATCCAAAAAGTAAAGGTATTCTGAAATGATCACAGATGTTTGAAATTTTAACTCACCATAAAATCTAACAAACGAGTTGAAAAAAGTGTTTAAATCGCTTCTCTCCTGAGCCGGTTCAATAATATTATGCATTAGAAGATGCAATTCAACATTTGACCAGTAGGGCAATCAGTAATGTTATCTCTATGGGCGCAACTCTTGCGCAATGTCTTAAAAACATGTAACCGGCGGAGGAGAGAGGCGAATAAAGTGCTTTTTTCAACTCGTTTGTTAGATTTTATGGTGAGTTAAAATTTCAAACATCTGTGATCATTTCAGAATACCTTTACTTTTTGGATACGATGTGCAGAAAGGGGTAAGAAACATGTAAAGTGGCAAATGTGCGGACATTTTTCAGCCGAACGGCAGAGAACGATATGGAACCTCATCTCGGAGCCAGCGGAGGGTGAGGTTCCGATTGGAGCTAGTCTACGCATAGATATATATATATATATATATATCTATGTGTCTACGGGCATCCCTTTGATGCTTCGCTATTAGTTGAGCGACATATACACTGACTATTTAGGAAAAAGACAGAGACACGTGTGTGTGTGTGTGTGTGTGTGTGTGTGTGTGTGTGTGTGTGTGTGTGTGTGTGTGTGTGTGTGTGTGTGTGTGTGTGTGTGTGTGTGTGTGTGTGTGTGTGTGCGCGCGCGGCGCCCGCGCGTACACACATGCCGTGCTCCTCTCCTTTTCGCGAGGAGAGGGTCTGAAGGACAGCACGTACATGCCAATTCAGAGCTCCTAGACCAGTGGTTCTCAAAGTGGGGTCCGGGGACCCCCAGGTGTCCTTGAGGGGGTAGGGGGTCCCCAGCAAAAATATGTGGTAATACAGCATCACAATAATTTTAACCTTTTATACTTTGGCTATTGCTAAAATCGTGAAAATGTGTGCAAACCTTTGAATATATATATTGTTAAAGAGAACATTTGTAACTCCAATCATTGCTTCTGGGGGGTCCCTGAAACAAAATATTTTAGATGGGGGTCCGCGGCCAAATACATATAATTTTGGGGGTCCTGGAAAAGTTTGAGAACCACTGTCCTAGACCTAGACTGAGTTTAATCTTCAATACTTTAACATGCACAGCTACTAAATAAAAACATTCATATAAATTGCGAATGCTGCGGGAAAAGCACCAGAGAACCTGCTGCCTACACCAGCTTGAAAATAGCAGATCTACGAGTCGCCAGTGGGGCATCTCCTCACGACCGCATGGCGACCACCGGGCGGGCGACTGGAGCTGTGTTTAAACTTCTGTTCTCAATTATATTGTTTAGTTTGTTGTCTGTCTATAGATGTACATCTGATAGATTGAAAACTTTAATGTTCTGTTATTGTGGGCGTGTGTCGGCGTTCAATGGTTATAGGGGGACAGTGACAGAGCTAAAGTAACTAAGTACAAATACTTAAGTTAAGTACTGTAGCCTACTTAAGTACTTGAGGTATTTTTTTTACTTTACTGGAGTATTTCCAATTTTCAATACTTTCACCTCTACTCCACTACATCCAGAGGCAAATATTGTACTTATACTCCCAGGCACGCCGACTTTTGTGCGTGGCCATGGGGGCTGAACTTGATCGCCACTCGCCCCCCCCCCCCCGCCTCCCCCCACCCACAGCGTTGCCGACCATGCACGTGCGCGAAGCGCGCGCGATTTTTTTTAGCTTAATTCATTCATTCAATGACCATAAAACATTAACAACACTCTATCCATCCTTCAGTGTGTCCCATCCACAAATGTTTTACTTAAGTAAAAGTATCAATGCAATGTAGAACTGTTTAAAAATGTAGAGTACTTTTACTTGGTTCTCTAGAGTACCAAGTAAACGTATTCATTATACAAAATGTCCCATTTCAAGTTTTCAATGTATACAAATCTTTTGAAAATAGCAGCTTATATCTATAAGCTCACCAGGGGCGTAGCCACGGGTGGGCATAGGTAGGCCTGGGCCCACCCACCTGGCTGTTGTGCCCACCCAAAAAAAAGAAGAAGATTTATTTATTTATTTTTTGCGTCTCCGTGTGTACAACCAAATACGCATCTTTCCTGAACCGATGACGCTATAGCGCTGCTCCTACACTACCCCCGTCAGCAACAAGTGGACATGGAGTAAATGTACTTAGTTACTTTCCGCTTAGTTACTTTCACGTGCATATAGATGAGCCATGCGGTCTTATAAGAATGAAAACAAAGCCTCGCTGTTAGCCATGGATCACATGACGGTCGTCTGTTATGATGGTCATCATGGATGAACTTCAGCCTGGTGTTGTAGGCCTACATCTACATAAACGTTAATATTTCTAATATAAAGTGCTGACCCAATGGTCACAATTATGTATGGGCCCGCATAAGTACACCTATCTTCTTCCTATTGTTCAATAAAAATCATTTTAATCGGATTGGTGGCTATTGTCTTCGAATTGTCTCCATTGGCTTTCAATTACGCGACCCTATCGGTTGGGAGGAGTATTGCACTCTGATACATTATAACTCTATGAGAAAATGGCCGCCGATCGGATTAAAATGCTTTTTATTGAACAATACGGAAGAAACATGTACTTATACCCACTCGAAGTGAATTGTAACATCCATGGCCATGAGTTAAGCACTTTATATTTGAAATCTGATCGTTTATGTAGATGTATGGGTTGTAAATAGAGAAAGTACAAACACCCGGTTGAATTCAGCCAGGACGGTAATGACGACGCTCGCTACTGCCTACTACCATAATATTTTTAGGAAATTGAAGGCAAAAATAAGTGATTGATTGAAGTATTAATGAATGTAAAAAATGTCATTGCTCTCTTAGATTCATATGATATGAACAAAGTGTCTTGTAGCCTACTAGTCATATGATTAACTGAACGAGTAGTTTGATTTTATTTTTCTGCTTGTGAACTGTGCCTGTGCTCTGTGAGTGGAGGCGGACTGCGGACGCGCGGAGGAGGCGGACAACGGGGCATTATTTGCGACCTGTCAATATTTTCATGAAAATGAAGGCAAAAATAAGAATTAAATAACATAATAAACCCGCAAAAGACCCGCAAATTGCGCAAAAAAAGTAAGATTTTAACCGATAAATATAGCTGCAAGCAGCGATAATACGGGGCCAGGAGAGAGAAGGAGAAATAACAGGTCAGTTCATGAAAGTCCTTGCGGTCTTGTTTCCAATGAGGGCCTGTGAGTAATTAGGGGTTAAGAGTCTTGCTCAGGGACAAATTTCATTGACACATTTGCTGACCTGGCCTGGGGCAACGAGAGAGAGAGAGAGAGAGAGAGAGAGAGAGAGAGAGAGAGGAATAGATTGAAGATAGAAACGGAATAGATTGAAGAGAGAGAGAGAGCCATGGAAACGGAATAGATTGAGTCATGTTTTTTTCAACTTAAATGAGTCTGCATCAAGTGAGGCTTGAACCGGCAACCTTGCGATCGTGAGGCACTCTTAGGTAGCTGCAACACTACCTATAGTGCTATAGCTTTGTCCAGGCTGATATTGTCTGTTGAGGATCACAAACTCTTGCCTTCTGTCATGACCCAAGCCCCTGTTTCACTAACACAAAGATCACTCGTTCACAAACCATTTACCAATGAAGAAATTGTACATCTCCTCAGAACCAAAACTAGTGAAAGTAGCCGATCTACAAGCTCACAAACTATTAAAAGTTGTCAGATTGTACATCGGCTATTTTCACAATGAAGTATGTTATACATTGAAAAAACATACTCTCATTGCTATCTGAAAAGTTGTGAGATTGTAGATCAGCTATTTTCACAATGAATTATGTAAAAAACACTCAATTGAGTATTTCATGTTATCTTTAACAATTGCAGATGTATTCATTGATAGTCATGTTGTGTGAAATGCAACTTAGATGAAGTCTGCACCAAGTGAGGCTTGAACCTGTGACCTCGAGGTTGTGAGACATACACTTAAGCGGGAAGCTATTAAACCAACAGACAAACCTCTGAAAAAAGAGATCACACTGATGATACAGTTTCACGCAAATAGCTGAAAAATCCTGGGTTTAAGTGTTTTTCAAACTGCTCAAGATTGCGGACAATCTAAGGGCGGTGCTTACAGGTCAACGTGATAGATGTGTTCCTCATTAGTCAAGGCACATGTGTAAGCAGGTCTAATGGCTGTCGGCCAAACGAGGCATGACTTTTGCCTGTTTAAAGTTTCAATTTAAAAAAAAATGCTATAGCGTCCCCGTTTGACCAATTGGAGTAAGATTGGTTTCAGTGATATTTGGAATGGCCCTTTACATTTCTGCAAAGTTTCAAAGAATGGTAAGTCTGCATGTATGTGTTAGGGGCAGATGAATAATTGTCATAAAACTGCAATATTCATTGGCTCATTAAAGCTTCATTTTTTCACTTATGGAAAATATTTTGCAAACGTTTTTTGGCATAGGTCCAAAGTTCATGTGTAAAAAGTTTCGTGCAGATTACTCAAAAATCCCAGGAGGAGATAGGTTTTAACTGTTTTTCATATAATTCGAAATGGTGGGAGATCTAAAGGTCAGAGGTCAAAAGTCAGAGTGTGAAAGTTGTTCATCATGAGGAGACGCATGTGTGTATTGCAGTTTTATGGCTGTAGGTAAAACAGGGCATGAGTTGTACCTGTTCAAAGTTGGCATTTTCAACTGAGTGCTATAGCGCCACCTTTTGACGAAAGATTGTGAGATTTATTTTTTGATCGTTTTTCATGACCATCTATCATATGGCCGAGTTTCATAAAAAGCGTATGCACGGTTCAGCCAGAACTGGCAAAAACGGCAGAAGAAGAAGAAGAAATGGAATAATGCCAATAACAATACGGGTCCATG
>NC_139946.1:14744604-14807104 GCF_963454915.1 Gymnoscopelus microlampas
TCCTATGTAATCTAGAAGTCAAAATAGTGGAAAAACACAATACAGTTTTCATTTTCCCCCCCAAAATCAAGGATTATGACCCAAATCTGTGCCATTGATCATTTGTAAATATTTTTAATTAGCACCATTGGATTTACTGCCCCTAAAAATGTAGATTTAGCCACTAGAATCCAGATCCTATGTAATCTAGAAGTCGAGATATTGAAAAACGAATATTCAAACGTCGCCATTTTGCAAAATCCAAGATGGCCACCATATTGGCTTCTGCGCAAATGGAATCATGGATTTTCTGATTTGTTATACTCTGAAGTTTCCAAAAATGTATAGTTTTCCTAATCCCTCAAAAATTTGAACAAACCTTCTTTTTTGGACATATAGAACTGGACTAAGAGAGACAGAGAGAGAGGACACACAACTTTGCGTGCAGCTCATTCACAGCTGGCTGGATGCATATGAATGATCCATTGTGTGACCAAAAAACCTGTTTTCTTTTAAATAGCCGATTAATGCGAGAAAAATATAAACGCGGTTAATTCACTAATGCGTTAATGTGTCAATAACGCGCTAACTTTGAAAGCACTACTTCTGTGTCTTTCCTCCAGGATCCTTCTCAGATCATGAACACAGAAGCCACGTCCTAGCTCTCCAGTCACAATGACATCTATTGTATGTCATTCGTCCTTGTTCACTCTGTACTTTTTCCCCCTCTATACCAAACCTCTTTGCCAAAAATAGCAGATCTACAAGCTCAAAACGCCTCGCAGCACGAGGTGTTGTGAGCTTGTAGACCTGTATGTTTGGCTAAAGTTCTCCTCAGAATAGTGATGCTGGGGTTCATGTGGTTAATGTTAAAAAACAATATCCTGTCACCCAAAGATTTGGCGGCTCCCCTGTAGTAACTCTGAGGACCCTTTAGGGGTCCCGGACCCCCTGTTGAAGACCCCTGCTCTACACCATTCTCCCCTGTACTCGCAACGCGATGCATAGTGAGCTGGCACATACAGTATTTGAGCTTGTAGATATTTACAAAATATTGACAAAAGTTTGCCTATTATGACATGCCCAGAATTGATATATATATACACACACACACACACACACACACACACACACACACACACACACACACACACACACACACACACACACACACACACACACACATTTAAGGCTTGGCTTTGGTGTGGTTAAATTAATTAACTGTTGCCATGGTTAAGTGTAGGCATAGTAACAGTGTTTCTTTTAACAACGCCATCCGACGGCAGAATATCTACTGTCTTCCTATCACGTCTTCACACTGTGGCTCACAAGGTTAGAAGAACTGCATGCATTCTGTGAAAGTTATCAATGAGGGCAGGGTAATGGAGATGAATTACTGATTTTTCATCAGGCAGGGAAATGGTGCCATTATGAATTGAAACCATCATTGCACCATTTATTGTTCACATGCACACAGGGAAAACTATGCCTTTTATACATAGTACATACAGTGCAGGAGCAGATCAACAACACACAGGCACTGAGTTGATATAACGTGCTGATATTGCCCCTGGCTGTATGTGATTACAGGCTAAAGTAAGTGGTCTGTCGTTTTTCTGTTTTCTTTGTTTACCTGCTCTCTCTCCCTGAACGAACGTCCTCTGGACAGCGTGCCACGTCCTTTAACGCGCTTAGCGCCCGCCGTCCACTTGGATGACACCGGCGTCGCTAACAATGACAGTGTGTGTGTGTGTGTGTGTGTGTGTGGCGCGTGCGGGAAGCTGTCAAGGTGACTTTCGCACGTCCAGCCCAATTTGCCAGCGATGGCAGCAGTGACTATAAGCCAATGTTGACTGTGGGGCTTTTCCACGGTGTGATTGTGAAGAGGCCTCTTTGGCCCTGTACCAACATGATGCACACACACACACACACACACACACACACACACGCACACGCACATGCACACACCCCAGGCACAACCACCCTCACATTCTCAAGAGCTATAGCTTGGTATTTATACTTTCAAGGGTGGGTTAAAAGTCAGTGGTGTATATAAGTCAGTGGTTCTCCACCTTTTCTGGATCAGGGCCCACTTGAAAATCTCAAAGGTGTTTGCGGTCCACCCAACCGACCACTTAACATCTTATGATCGCTCAATCAATCAATCAATCAATCAATGGATTGTGTTCTGGCTTGAATAAATGGAACTAATATAGTATACTTTAAGTTATGTGGTTAATTCATAATGCAATTCAGAAATGTAATGTAGTGGAGTCAAAAGTACAATATTTGTCTTTGAAAAGTAGTGGATTGAAAGTCACTTAGTATCCAAAAACAATGAGTTTTCATTGTGATACTGCTAAGTAAGACCTTTTTCAAATATAATGAAGACGATCTACAAGCTAACAATGCAACCTATTGTGAGCTTGGAGATCAGCTATTTTCACTATTATTGTAAAAAAAAATTAAAGGGTTGGAAAATATTTAACATTTGAATACAGCAATGAATTGGTATTGATAAGCAAATGTACTCCAACAGTAATATTTGACCCAAGTACTGGGGTTGAGTAATATTTGACCCAAGTACTTGGGTTGAGTACAGCTACTTTGTCTCATATTTTTTCATTTAGCACCCAGACCAGTCATGATGACCTCTTCACAAAGACCTGATTTACACAGTGCTATAAAAATGTTGCCATTGCAAATTCAATAATTAATTTCATAATTCTACATATTTCAGAAACATGGATTATTCTATTGACAAGATCATAAACTTTCCTGAACGCAGAGGCCATGAGGCTAATTACTCATGACATATGATACTGTATGCCATTGGTTAAATACTTTTGCTGGGTCCCCAGCAAAAGTTGTTTACATACCACATGAACCCTATAGCATCCCTACTGTGGGGGCAAACATTTTGGGGGAAATAGCAGATCTGCTATGTAGAGAGAAAACAGGAGGAGGCCAGGTATAGAGCCCTGAGGAACCCCCTGGTTAGTTCAGGGTATCTTAGAGGGATCATAGCAGTCTTATCTTTCTCATGGCGGTTTGGTTGCTGGATAAAGGAAGTTATTGGGAGATGAAGTGGAGACTGCTTTGGAATGAGGTTTAGGAGGTGTCTTCTCCTGTCATTCTTAGCTTAGGAACGCCCCAACTCAGCCCCCCTCGCTTTTGTAAAGAGTGTGTGTGTGTGTGTGTGTGTGTGTGTGTGTGTGTGTGTGTGTGTGTGTGTGTGTGTGTGTGTGTGTGTGTGTGTGTGTGTGTGTGTGTGTGTGTGTGTGTGTGTGTGTGTGTGTGTGTGTGTGTGTGTGTGTGTGTGTGTGTGCGCGTGCGTGCGTGCGTGTCTCAGTGTCACGGGGGCATGTGATGACAAACGATGGCAAATTGGAGTGAAGGCCCCCCGCTGTGCTCTCACCATGCCAACAGGGGATCAGAGGCGAATCGAGTGGGCGGCTGAGAACATGGCTGTCAAAAACACACACACGCACGCGCGCGCAGACACACACACACGCATGCACGTGCACGTTTGTGTTACTATACTTTTATTTTTAGGACAGCGATTCTATGAATGCCATTTTTAAAGTTAAATCTTTCAAGTACATTCAGCTACTGTGTGTGTGTGTGTGTGTGTGTGTGTGTGTGTGTGTGTGTGTGTGTGTGTGTGTGTGTGTGTGTGTGTGTGTGTGTGTGTGTGTGTGTGTGCGCGCGATATATACAGTATATGTATTTACATTTTAACAATGTGGTGCAAAGTTCTGACTGAAACGAGTGCTTGCTTCCTCCCCTCTGTCGACTCTCACTCATTCATTCAGCATCAGTTCTTATTGACACCATGTTTCACACAGAAATCAAGAGCACTGCAGTCTGAGTCTTCAAACATGATATAGATATCTCCAAATCACAGAAACAACGTTGTGTATAATGAGTGTCGACGAATCATTCAAAAAAGACATGGCAAAGCTTATCTTTTACAAGAGGTTAATTCAGTTATAAATAAATCATCTCTCATCCCGCTGAAAGCAATTAAAGATACTAGTTAGGTAAAGCCTGTGATGTCATTACAATAAATATTCCATCTACGACTGTCAAAGGGAAGATAAGTATCTTTCTCCTCAGGTTTAATCTATTTTTCTGTTCCTTTTGTACTCACTACAGTACTTACACATCATGAGTAAATTAATATGAATCACAGGGAACACATCAGTGCTGCCAGGAAAAAGTGTTTTAGAATTACATGGTACACTTGAGGGAAAGAAAATAAGATCTGCTTATTTTGTTTCTAATATACTGTGTTTCATGGTGGTATGATTTGAGCGAGTAATGAGCCGGTTTACATCTCCTCGTCTTCACTTTGGGAATATGGATCACCTTACAGTACGTCTGCTCTGCCGTGTGCTTCACCGCGCCACTGGCTCTAAACTGAAATTGAATTCTGATACGTTTTGTCTCCGAAAAGTTCATTTCCTCACACACACGCTCGCTCACACACACACACACACACACACACACACACACACACACACACACACACACACACACACACACACACACACACACGTTTGTATTACTATATTTGTGAGGACATCATCGCGCGTCGCGCTGCGTCACATTGTGAGCTTGTAGATCGGCTGTTTTCCGGTGTTTGACATCACTGCACAACTAAGTACGAAATAGGGGAAAATCTACAACCCGACCCCTGAACCTAATCTCTGAATGTTTAATCCTAATCCTAACCCCAACCTGAATATTGTTCCAATTGTACACGTTTCTAAAAAAAAAAATCAACCACAAAACTTTTTTTTTATCTTGCGAGGACCAAGAAAATGGTCCTCACAACGTCTATTCCTCAAATTCTACTATACTTGTGAGAACGTTTGGTCCTCACAAGTATAGTAATACAAACACACACACACACACACACACCTCTCCCTTCTCAAGATTCCCCACCGAATAAAGGATGGGGGGTGGGAGGGGATCTATGATTTCGAGGTGAAATATTGTTGAGCTGTAAGACTCCTGGAGGCCATAAATACAACATCCCCCCCAGCTGAAATATGAATCTTTAATCTCCAAAGCGGGCAGCCTATGTGTCACATCGGATATGCTGGAGTGTCAGTCTGAGTTGAATGTGTTGTGCACCAAGAGGACGTTATGCTGAAAGGCCGGGGCGTCCAGGTGTGGAATATGGGGCTAAGTACCTAAATGGTGATGAATGGGTCTACATGTTCTCTTTGTAATTGTTTCTTCTTATTTTTTTATGGCCCAAACAGGAGTGGGTCTTTGCTCGCTCTGTCTCTCTCTCTCTTGTTCCCACAGGCATTTAGTTTGCTATGCAAACACTTCCTCCTCAGAAGAGGCACATGATTAAAAGGCACATTTGAAAATCAACTTGCAGACTTGCTTGCAATAGGTCCCTGTTTACATAGGGGCTAGACCACTGTTTCCCAAACAATGGGTCGGGACCCATGTTTGGGTCGCGGACAACTTTTTATGGGTCGCGAGTAAATATCCCCATTTTTTGTTTCCTACATTTATATATATATTATTTCAAAAGATTTAAAGTTAAAACAAAACAATCACAACTTTTCATCAACTAAAAACAATTCCAACATTTTTCAAAGGTATTCCATAAATATATGTATATATATTTTCTTAAATCCATAAAATAAAAATTAAAACGTTAAAGAGGTAGTGAAAATAGCAGATCTACAAGCTCACAACACGAAGCGACGCGTTGTAGATCTGCTATTTTCACTAGTTTGGGTCCCGGGCAAATGTCTAATTTCTCTTTTGGGTCTCGAGCTAAAAGGTGCAGTGGACACTGCAGGACAGTTAAGTACAGTCAAAAATATGACTATAAACATGACTTCAAGGTATTGCTGATTATAGAGGGGTTCTCCAGAGGATCATTGAATATACATGATCCAGTGAATTTCAGCACTGATCCCCCTCTTTGACAGTCTTGCTCACAGGCTGCAGGCATCAATATGCGCAGTATGTAGCACCAGGCCTTGTTGAAAATCCACCAAATAATGGATTCTTCAGGCAGACATACCTTCCTTTGACAGCCTGGTAAGCAGGGCTGAGAGAGACAGATTCCTCTGACCTGCTAAATCGCCCGCCGCGACCCCCCTGAATCTATTTCGTTTGCAATTCCAAAAAAAGAAGATGACAAGATCAAAGATGAACTTGTGTCAGCGGTGACAATGTCTTGGCTCTTCTTCCTCCCTTTGTCCTGAGCATCATCCCCATAACAGGATTATCCCCCCCCTCCTCACACACACACACACACACACACACACACACACACACACACACACACACACACACACACACACACACACACACACACACACACACACACACACACACACACACCCTCGCCAGTGTTGCCAAGTCCGCTTATTATAAGCAACTTTTTCTCTGAAGTCCTTGTTAATTTTGTTAGTTGCGTCTTGCGTTTTCTTTGGGCTTGTTTTTTAAGTGTAGTTGCTTAATTATTTGGACTTGCTTCCTTATTGTTTAAACCAGTGGACAACTTTTTCATGTCAAGGACCCCCCACATTTATTTGTCCGTGGACCCTTACCTGAAAATATTTTGTGTCATGGAACCTCACATATATTTATGTGTGCGTGTGTGCGTGTGCGCGCGTGCGTGTGTGTGTGTGCGTGCGTGTGTGCGCGCGTGCGTGCGTGTGCGTGTGTGTATGCTCATGTGGTCTAGTTGCTTATTCTGGGCTTGTTTTTGTGCAGACCTGGTTGCCTGTTTTCCTCTCGCAAAATCTGGCAACACTCACTGCACACGCTGGGAAATACAGGCCACTGTCTGCACCCGGCTCTCCATCTCACAGCGGGAGACCGGAGAGAGATGGAGAATCCTAACAAAGATGTGTGAGTGGGTGTTTAAGCTGGAGAATGTAATGAAGCCACAACTCAGCTGTTGTTGTTTTGTTTAGTTTTGTTAACGATGAATCAAGGCGCCGGCGGAATGAGTGTCACTCCATGAGCCGTTTCTATGACATAACGGTGAACTTCCGCTGATAACGGCAGACTCTCATTCTTTCAAGACTAACAAAATAGCTGAATAAATTATTTTCCATAAATGGAAATCCCCACCAAGTTGATCACGATGCAAGTTGGGAATGCAACTGTCTGGGTGTGTCCCTTTTATACCCATATGGAGATCTCTATCTGTCTTTCTGTCTGCCGATGTCCCTTTTATACCCATGTATGGAGATCTTTGTATATGTCTGTTGTGACACCAACTTCTCCATATATGGGCATGTTAAGTTTGTGACGCCAACTTCTCCATATATGGGCATGATAGGTTTGTGACGCCCACGTCTCCATATATAGGCATGTTAAGTTTGTGATGCCAACTTCTCCATATATGGACATGATAAGTTTGTGACGCCCACGTCTCCATCTAAAGGCATGTTACGTTTGTGACGACCACATCTCCATATATGGGCATAGTACGTTTGTGAGTACGTCAAAGTTCGGGACTGTTCCGCGAATTTCGGGACGGGTGGTCACCCTAGTCTGGGCATGTTATTATTGTGACTGGTCCACCCAAATGGTCATTTTAAAATGATTTAGGATGGGGTTCTCAACGTAGAGTCCGGGGACCACCAAATGGACCCTTACAGGTCTGTAACTCTGAACTAAATGGAACCAAATGGACCCTTATGGCTCCATTTGTACACTCCCAGAGTTAAATTAACACTGAGAATTTTACAGTGTAGATTGGGCCCAGAGATAAAAATAAAAAAAACAAGTGCTTCCATTTGTACACTCTCAGAGTTATATACCCATAAGGGTCCATTTGGACCCCTGGTGTGCCCCGGACCAGAGAAAAAAAAGATTGAATATTAATGCATTAAAGCACTTGGCATAAATATGATCACTCTGAATGTCCATGTTTTCACATGGGATCATACTGTTCTGTACTTTGTTTTCACATTAGACGATTATCCCGCCATCACTGGAAGATTCCCGGGCATTTCAAAACGTTATCTACCCCAGAGTCTATCGATTGAAGTCATGTCACAGTGTCCCACCAATCTATGTAGCCTACTGTATGCATGGCAGTAATTGAATCAACAGCAAGAGCACTGGAGCACTATCTGAGGTTTCTGTAGTGCCTTCCTCAGAGAGCCGCTACTCAATACGGTTGTCGGCCGCTACCTCGCTCAGCTCTCATTGGCTTAATGAGAGATGGCGTTTCTAAAGCACTAATTGAGAGGATGGGCGAGGCTTCCTTGAGTGAAGCCCCCTTGCACCCTCTTCCTGTTCTGGGCTGAGATGAAGTTCATCATGCAATTTAACGCCCAGCACTTCCCCCTATTTCAAGGGTACGTGGCTATAAATGGAGCCCATAGCATTGTTAATTAGAGAGAAAATGGGCCTGCGCTGCTACAGTATGATTAAAATAGTTGAACACGGATCTCATCTCATGTGGTTCATTTTTGGTTTGTGTGTGTGCGTTTATTAACGTCTCTTTTGCATAGAAACAGAGATATTTTGAAAGTAGTCTTCATTTGAAAACAACGTTCTCTATTCTTTTGAGCACTTAATTGAAAATGAAAAAGGATAAAAGCACAAAAATGCCTGAAGGCTTGTTTCCATTGTGGTCCTATAATATAATATACCTTGTTATATTTTAGGCACTTTCACTCAGAGTTAAGGACGTTTCAGTATGACATGGCTTTTGATGGAATCAATGGATGTCGCTGAGATTGAACACACTCTCCAAACATGAAGATATTCAGCTCCAGGCAGCCAAACAAGACACGACAGCTGCTCTTGTGCCCGGACGCTTTGAGATTTCAAGGTAAGCTCAAGGCTATATCGACGGAGAGTTGACCTACTCTGGACGTTCTTACACACTTAACTGGCCACGAGGGAACCGTGAATCTATCTTCCCTTAATGGATATAGGAATCTCACTTCCCGCCTGTATGATGAATGGCTTTGAATGGCCAGCTAAAGTATCACTCTCCGCGGGATCCCCCCCCCCCATTCATTCTGATAAGAATCATCAAGCTGGCCTGGGTGGACGCGCTCCGGCTTGGGTCAATATTCTGCTCCAACGGCCATTAAAACTGCATGCGACAATGGTCGCTAATATCATCAAGGTGTGCCGCTTCCCTCTTCTATCATTGCGTTCCTCTCAAGGTGAATTATAAATGGTCCTTGGGCTTTTCCCGCTTCCGCTCTCGTTCGTGCGAGCGTACTTAGGGAGATACCAAGGACTGGCTGAACCAAGCCATCCGTCAGTGACCAAGATGAGCGAATAGAGTCAATCTGTCACTGACGGCCGCAGCATTAGACATCGCCCTCTGACAGATGCAGGAACCGAAGCCCTTTTCAAGTTCTGTGCTCAGCCTGTAATAACACTATCTCCTCCTTCAGCCAAAGGAGCTGTCAATGTGATTAAACACCGCCTGCCGCGAGGCTTCAAGGAAATTGCGATATGGATTTTGCCGATACGGCGCGTTGTTGTCCTTTGGTGCTAAACCGTGCTGAACGAGCTATTTGCCGCAGCTAAAGAGCTGTACGGTCCTGACTTGACAAGTAGGTGTGTGTGTGTGTGTGTGTGTGTGTGTGTGTGTGTGTGTGTGTGTGTGTGTGTGTGTGTGTGAGAAAGTATGTTTGTGCGTGTCTTATTGTGAGATTTCAGAAGAAAAAAACTTGACGTGAGTCCTAGAATGCAGAAGGATGAAGGCTCAATTGAACGTGTCTCTCACTTCTGATGAATGGATCGGCTTGACTTTCCGGCGCCTCTCAGAAAGTCACGCCACGCCGACAAAACTCAAAAGCTGCGTGGCTTCTTTCTTTTCATGGTTTGTTCCCTTTGTGAGTGGCTGAGCTCGCTTGCAAGTAACCCGAGTGACAGATGTTTTGATATGTAACCTGGATTTGCGCGCAAGTGACAGATGTTTTGACATGGCGCGGCTTACCAGTAATCTGGACTTGTTAGGTGGCACTGTCTAGCGGAGATAAGGATCAGCTGCACCTGGCTCATGGGTCAGTGCACCTGTGTGGGGGAGAGGCAGTGCACCGAAACAGGCCAGTGTTTGTACCTGTCTGACTGATCCGGTTGGCTTTGATGGGCAGCCTTTGCACGGCAGCAGGCCTGGTGTTAACCAAGGCCTTCAGCATGCAGGCCTCTGGACTGGACTATAGGGTTGGGATCCTTTAGGATTTAACAAGTCTGGTTCCTTAACAGTTCCCTCTTAATTGTCCGATTCCTTAACGGTTACGTTTAACGATTGCTATATATTTAAAGAAATATATACATAATTTTGGCCTTCGTTAAATGAGCACAAATTCAATATTATTGTAGTGGTTCTCAAAGTCAGGTACAGGGACCCTCTGGGTTACTTGGGGGGACCGAATGGACCCTTACAGGTCTGTAACTCTGAGAGTGTACTAATGGAACCAAATGGACCTGCATTTGTACACTCTCAGAGTTATGGTGGCCCTTGAAATAAAAAAAGTTTGTGAACCACTGGTTTTGTACGCCTGTACTGGTCAGCACTGGGAATAAATAATACTCTGTAAAATGCTTTTGAACACGGACAGACGCACGTTTACACACACACACACACACACACACACACACACACACACACACACACACACACACACACACACACACACACACACACACACACACACACACACACACAGAGCTTATACAAATAGTTGGCTCTTCAGACTCACTGAATGTCTCTGAGACGATGCACCTCATGCTTGCCCTTACTCAGCAAGTCACACTGTGAAATCCTTAAGCGTTAATGTAACTCTGAGCCAAACGGGTCCATTTGTCCATTTTGGTCCGCGAACGGTTCCAGTCGTACAAGCGTTAATTTAACACTCAGGATATTATGTGGCACCTTTCGGGTGGCCAGGTCCCAAGGAACCCAACATTGTTAACTGTATTGCTTTCATCCCGCAATGCATTGTGGGTAGATTCATCTCTGTCATTTGAATGCTCCGTCTTTTGGCTCTTGTCCCTTTCTCGACTCTTAAGGTGAAGTGATTTGCCAGCCATGACTTTGTGTTTGCCATGGCGAAGGCGTTTAGCCGCCAAAGCCTCCCTCCCCGGTCGGTCCTACACATCCGTGTTCAAAGAAGGATGCTGACTCCGTATCCGTGCAAATCCTTACAGATGTGTGCCCACACAGGAAAACACAATGTGCCCTGTGTACACAGAGACATCACACATGCACGCAATATTTACATACGGAAACAAAAAGCATGAATGCATATTCCCTCCGTCTGTGTGTCTTTTTCGCCCACTCTCTGTCTCTTTATCTCACAAACACAGACACACAGTCAGTCACACACACGCACACGCACACGCACACGCACACACACTCTTTATTTTGCGTTTTATTTCAAGTTTGCAGGGTACAACATGTAAACCTTTTCAGAGCGACATCTTGCGATGCATTCGACTGAACATTCAGCTGTGTTGTTCTGTCTGTCGCCACACAGAAATCAACAAATGTCTCCACCCACCTCCTCAAACGCCATGAGTCTCAAGGCCACATCTTAATTGAACAGCTAGTATATGGGGGCCGTTACATTGTGTGTGCGGGCGGGCGTCTGCAAAACAAAACATTTGAATCCACGCGCTGCTGCTCTGCTGAAAGTGATGACTCAGATGCTCAGACTAATGGCATTTACTTGGCAGTGAAGTTGGAGGAAACAGCTTTATTAGTAAATCACGTGGACTGCTTTATCGTTGTAATGATTTCTCGATTAACTAGAAATGGGTGTATCCAGATTAGGGCCTCCACGTTCGGTACCACAGGTCTTTATGCACTCTTAATTGAGAGAGTACATTCTTGGAACGAGGGAAACGTTTTCTGGCAATTTGTCATTCAAATGCCAGGGAGCAAATGAGAGACACGTAAACGCGGCAGATTGAAAGAAAACAACCAGATTCCAAAAGGTCATGGTGTGCAATATGCATCGATTTCACAGCCATTTCCCCCACGTTTTGTTTTGCTTTTTTCTAGCTTTCAACATGCAATTCTTTTTCATCACACTAATCACATTAATATTGATAAATCTTATGAGTGAAAGAGTAGGCCGGATGGGGGAAGCAACAATTTTTATCTATTTAGGGCAGGTATAAAGAGTAACCGGAAATAACAGAGAAAGAAGGGAGAGCGAGTGATGGGAAGAAAACAGATGGGGTGGGTTCCATTTGCTGGTGGGGGTTCAGGGGGATACAGAATCCATGCTTCTGCTTTGGATACCCCTCCACCCATCTGATGTGCCTAATTTGTGTTTGATAATATCACAATTTAATAATTGAATAAAAAGGGTTAGGGTTCCCTATTTTGGACGCATTTTTGACACTTTTTCTAAAACTTGAGGTTCACACCTACGTCGCACCACCGACACGGTCCGCCTAGCCATTAAACAATTTGAATATAGGATTGTCAAAATCCTAATGGGAGGCAAACCGGCTGGCCACGGACCGCATATAAGTATGAATGTAGTTCAGTACAGTACTCAAGTAATGTATACTTATCCACCTCCGCTGATATGCCAGCCAAGCAGAGAGGACACTGTTGTTGGTGTGCTGTGCTGCTATTTCCAGACTCTCGTACAGATAAGACAGACAGGGATGAGTGTTGCCAGATTTTGTGACAGAAACAGGTAGACTGGTCTACAAAAAGAAGCATCTACACTGTAGTATGCAGTAGGCCACATAATCTCACACGCACGCACGCACACACACACCGGGGACTTAATACCATCAAAATCAGTTGAACCACTTTAACCCTATATGTATAGGCTATTCGAAAATCAGCCAATGTTACTATTTTAAAACAAATCTTGAAAGCAATATAAAAAATGCGTTATATTTTTTTTAAATCTTAACAACACAAATATTATATGGGGGGTCCCTGCACCACAAAGTATTTTCAGATATGGGTCCACGGACAAAATACATAAACAACATTAATAAGCAATTACGCGTTTAGAAACAAGCCCAAAAAAAAGCAACCCGCAACTATCAATATTTACGAGCGACTTTGCAGAAAAACTAGCCCAAGGTTGCTTATATAAGCAGACATGGCAACACTGACAGGGTCTCCTCTTAGCTGAATCTTGACGACAGACCGTGTGGAGTCTTCCCATAGACTGCAATTAACTGGAATGTGGTTGGCTTTTAAAATGTGCTAATACGTAAATTCAGAAAAAAATATTAAAGCTTCAGTTGAAAGTAGTTAAAGCTACTTGTGTGTTAACCAAAAAAAAAGAAGGAGGATACCTACTTTTGAAGGGTGATTGGTAGCACACAAATTGAAATGACAGACCTATTTAGAATTATTTAAAGGATAATTGCCACATCCGTAGCTGACAGAAACTTGGCACTTTTCAGACTGAATCCTCTCATTTAAGAGATATTGAATCATGAACTTCAAGTACCCCTTGCCACACACACACACACACACACACACACACACACACACACACACACACACACACACACACACACACACACACACACACACACACACACACACTCAAATAGATATATAGGCTTTTTCACTTAGAGAATTGTCAGTTTCTTCTTCAAAAAAACATTTTCTCCCAGCCACAATTATCTCGTTGGCGGTTCTCAGCTATACTGCTGCTAATATTCTATTTGATCAGTCGCTGAATTTCTTTCATTTGATATCTCTGGCCTCCAGTTGTGCCTGAATGTTTAAACTAGCCAGAATGAATAGCAGTGCCACTATACAGTATGTTCCCAGGACTGCGGTTGAGAACTTGGGTTGAATAATTGCCGTAGGGCGGAAAGGGCTTTTGCCTCCCGGTGTTACTTACTATAGTCTCTCTTCCATAGTCTCCTGTCAGACCGTTCAGGGTCACCTGTGACCCAGGTGTGCCTCGCTAAAATGGATTAAAGGCAGAGGGACCATTCATTCTCATGCATTTTGTATCCATCAACCAGCCTTCTCAGGCACCCAGCAGCATTGAGGCTTTTATTGGTGGTTCTTTCCAGACCTCAGCCCTGAAGAACTCCCATCACTAGTTCAATCCTGTCAGCCTCTCGAGATGTTGACTGAATGTAGCCGTTTTGCATTACTTACGTTCTCTCTTTGCCCTTCTTGGTTGTAGAAAACAACCATTCTACAAACTGCACGTAGTATATCTCTAACTAACTATGTCCAAAAAAAACATGTTGATTGTTTAAAACTGGAGATAGTTGGTTTCTGCCCGACAGCAACATGAATAAAAGTATTTATGTAATTGAGGATCAAGTCTGATTCATGCTTTGTATTGAAGCATTGGTCAGCAAGGTTTACATAGAGCAGTGGGTCTCAAAGTGGGGTCCGTGGACCCCCACGTGTCATGAGAGGGTTAGGGGGTCCCCAGCTAAATTAGTTAATATAGCATAAAAATCACTTTATCCATCTATTTTATCATTTGGATATTCAAAAATAGCCAATCTATAAGCTCATAAGGTGCTACAATGCCACGTGATGATGTGAGCTTGTAGATCTGCTATTTTTGAAGCATTTTAAAAGAACAATTTGAATAATTTTGACATTGTTTAACACAAATCACCTCTTATGGCGTTACCTGGCACAAAACGTTTTGATGGGGGTCGACGGCCCAAAGACTATGTGGGGGTCCTTGACATGAAAATGTTTGAGAACCACATGTGTCTGTCCTGTATCTCAGTGGTTCCCAAACTTTTTCATATTTGAACTGGGGACCCCCACCCCAAGCACTTGGAATTGTAGGAGTTGAGGGATTACATTTAGTTCCACAGATAAATATTGTGAGATTTGGCAAAATCCAAGCTTGTAGATCGGCTATTTTCTTACATAATATTTGGCTAATTTGGTATTAAAAAGGTCTTAACGGTCCTTAAAGTGTCACTTTAGAAATGTGCAGATACCCTGTATACACTGCATGTTGGTTTGTTTACTGCTGAGTGAAAAAACTGCTGTAACTAATAGATTGGAGCTTCAACCCCATTGCCTCATCAAATACGTCCGGAGCCACGTGTGTGTTTATGTTGTTTATTAAAGCCTCTAATCACGAGCCTCTAGTCTTCCTGGAGCCACGTGTATGAGCTTGTTGTTGGAGGTTGGTCACGGTGGTCCGGTGATTAGAATAAACTGTCCTGGGACCGAGACCCTCACCTTTTGATTCCCACAAAAGCCAATTCATCACTAAAGTGCCCCTGAGTTAAGGCACAGCACCTCTTCTCGCTTCTTGCCTCTTGTAAACAACTCCAAATAGAAGCATCGCTAAATGCAAATGTGAAATGGTCACTTGAGTCAACTCAATCCTTTTTTGTTTGTTTCGTCTGTGGGGATGAATCCACAAAGTAGCGTGGCCAGATGAGCCACTTGGGCCAATCACACCTTTTGTGCGACCACTTGGCAACGGGGGAAAGCTGCTATAGAACGAGCCTTTTCCTCTTCACAAGCTTAATGGGGCAGACATACGGAGCCGAATGGGGGGATGCGGTGTGTAGTGAGTCACCAATCTCTGAAGTGAATGGTTTGGTTCGTGTTCGCCTGGGAGAAAAGCACAGAAAAGTACAAGAACAGTTTGTGCAACAGCACATTGTTGAGTAGAAAGAAAAGGCCCATCGATCTGTCCAAACACAAGGAACAGATGTGCAGCAAAACCACACTCCTCTCGAAGCATGAATTCCCTGCTGCTCGGCGACAGCCCAGATGCTGTAAGTGACCTAGAGATGTCATGCGTTGCATGACTGATGCACTGTATGTATGTATGTGTGCAGCGCATGCCGCCTGATGTGTGTACGCGTCTGTGAAATCTTTGCAGTGGCGTAAAGTAACTAAGTACATGTACTCAAGTAACATTTTGAGGTATTCTTTTTTATTTTACTGGAGTATTTCCAATTTTCAATACTTTTACTTGTACTCCACTACATTTCAGAGAGAAATATTGTACTTTTTACTCCACTACAATTATTTGAAAACTTGAGTTACTAGTTACTAGATTTGGATTATTATTACAAAACATACACTTCAACCCTATATACTTGGCTATTTGAAAATAGCCGATCTACAAGCTCATAGCTTATAGAGCTGCTATTTTCAAAGGATTTTTATACAATTTGAAAACGTGTGAAGTGGGACCTTCTGCATAATGAGTACTTTAACTTTTGGTACTTTAAGTACATTTTGATGCCAATACTTTTGTACTTTTACTCAAGTACATGTTTAATACTGAACTTGTATTTGTAACAGATTATTATACAATATGGTACTTTTACTTTAGTAACACATGTGAGTACTTAATCCATCACTGGGTTTGTGTACGCATCTGTGAAATCTTTGCCTGCGTGTTTGTTTGTGTGACTGCGTGCACATCATACGGGTCACAGCTCGCCTCGCACATGCGTGTGCCACAGGGACATGGATGCATGACTCCGTGTAAAAGGAGGTCAGCAGAAGGGCAACTCCATGTGAATGCAATGTTTGTGTTTGTTATTGTGTGTGTGTGCAGCAGCAGTTTGATGTGCGGCGTGCTTTCATGTGCATGCACAATCCCTGCATGCGCCAAAGCTGCCTCTTTTACCATATCAAGTCAAGCTTCTTTCTGCCTGACCTCTCCTAGTCCTATACCTGCTTGTGTTTCCACATGCCGTTGCCAAAGGTGGGGGGGGGGGGCTAATCCTGCCAAATTTCACACTGTCACACCAATGTTGTGTTTTAAATCCAGCTTTGATGAAGCACACCATAAACACGGAGCCGAGACATGCCTTAGACAGACTTTAAGTAAGCCAGACAGCCTCTCCACAGACACAGACGAACTCGCACTGAACCTTGGACAAAAACAATTCCCAATACCTCCATCTCACCGTTCCGTAAACTGTGTAAATAACATCAACATTGTGCGGGGGGCTGAAGTCACTGTCTTTCTCTCCCCCTCATCATGCACCTGTTCTCCATCTATCCATCTACCGTAGCTAGCCTTATCCCGCAGGGTCTTCCAAGGTTTTCTTTTACCTCTATTTTAATACCGTCAGGTCCGTTAGGGGTGACAAGAGACTTTTTAGGGAGCTAAAAAGGCCCCCCCCCCCTGGCCCCCATGCACTTCCACCAGAGCCCCCCCCCCTAACTTCCCCATCTCTCTTTCACTCTTGCTTGCAAATCCAGCCTTGCATACTTTACTTCTCCTCTCGACAGAAAAGGCAGGAGGCCAAGTCCAATTGTGTTTTCCCGAATTCAAATTCCTTACGACAATTGCGACAAAGCCAATCGCTCTCAGGTAACAAAATCCACACGCTGCGTTTATTCTTTTTCCACGTGGGCTTTCACACCTGCATTCCATTACAATGAGCAGATTTATGAATCCCCCACCAATACGCACACAGATTATACAGTGCCATTCAAAAACCACAAAGGAGACAAATTGGAAAGGCCCTCGCGTCTCACTCTCAATGAGGCCCAAACTCGGTCAGCTGGGGGCTGAAAGAGGATTAGACAGCATCCTTACGTGTGTGTGTGCATGTGTGTGTGTATGTGTGTATGTGTGTGTGTGTGTGTGTGTGTGTGTGTGTGTGTGTGTGTGTGTGTGTGTGTGTGTGTGTGTGTGTGCGTGTGTGTGTGTGTGTGTGTGTGTGTGTGTGTGTGTGTGTGTGTGTGTGACTACTATACTATACTAGGGGCGGCAGTGGCTCAGGAGGTAGAGCGGCCGCTCGGGAAACGAGTTTGATCCCGGTCTCCCCCAGAGTTAGTGTCGAAGTGTCCTTGAGCAAGACAATGAACCCCTAATTGCTCCCTAAGAGCAGGTTGGTGCCTCGCATGGTTTCCTCTGACGTTGGTGTGTGAATGGGTGAATGTAATGCACATTGTAAAATGCGCCTTGGATATAAGGCGCTGCATAAATGTGAGGGCCAAATGTCCCCATTAATATAGTAGAATTTCAGAAATAAAAATTTCCCGGTCCTCACAAAATAAATGGTTGTTATGGTTTAAAAAAATATGCTAAGATTTAGGCTTACAATTACGAGAAGATAAAGGTTTGGGTCAGGAATAGGCATCTAGAGGTTAGGTTTAGGGCTTACATTAATATCGTCTCTGTCGGGTGGAAACCTCATGTGTCCAAAACTGTTACTTTTCAGGATTCAAATAAAAAAAATGGCAAAAGTAGCAGATCTACAAGCTCAAAACGTTTCGAGCTTGTGGTTGTGCTACTTTTGATGCTTCTGTGTGACTCTGTAGTATGATCAAATTTATGAAAAAACACAAAAAGTTAAATTACAGAGAGGTTTCTGCCCGACAGCGGCGATATGAAACGTGGACCTCTACGAGGGCCTCCTGCGGGTCATCATGGACAAGGTCAGAGAGAGAAGGATGAAGCTGCTGGCTGGGCACTGTGTCAGACACCCGCATATACTGATAGCGAGCCCATTGATACTTTGGGAGCCAAACCAAGGCACAGCTAGGAGGGGAAGGCGGCCCACCACCTCCACCCACCCTACAGTATGTGGACACACTGCGGCGCGACAGTGGAGCCAGCAACACTTCGGACCCGGATGCTGATTAGGGCATGTGGAGGGCAGCCATCCAGTCCTGAGTCCTGAGTTGGTGTCGGCTAGTCCACCACACCCCCGCATCACATGCCTGGTTTATACTTGGTGTCACACACACCGAAAATAGGCGTTCGACACAATCTTCAACCGTTCTGTATAGAACAGCCATTCTCTACTCGTCGCGCCGCTTCGGCTATTTTTGGTGTTGCGCGCGACACCCCCCACACAGCTAAAGTATAAATCAGGCTTCAGGGTTAAAACAGGCTATACAACCAAAACAAAAGGGATGAAAATGGATGTGCGTGTGTGTGTGTGTGTGTGTGTGTGTGCGTGTGCGTGTGCGTGTGTGTGCGTGCGCGTGCGTGCGCGTGTCTATGTACATGGTAGATATATGCAGAGGGCAAGACAATGGGGGCGAGATGAATGCAACCTCCAGGGAGGTGAGGAGTGAGAGCTGAGGAGGGCTTGGACAAGACAAGACACAAGAGACAACCAGAGAAGGATATAAAAAAAAGAAAAACGCTCTGGGGCATGGAGAGGATAAGGCGGCTGAAAGAAAGGCAGGCAGAGAGAGAGAGAGAGGGAAGGAGACGGTGAAAGAGAAAATGAAAGGGAAAGCGAGGGGGCCTATCGGTGACCCCATCCCCAGACACTTCCACGGGGCAGGGAGTGGTATCTGACTGTCAGTCGCCTGTAGAGAGAGAGAGGTGAGGGTGGCTGGGTGCTGCCTGCACTGCCAGAGAGGAGAGGAAGAGCCATTAACATTCCACACATGCTAGCATGATGTGGAGAGACTAGCAAGGACTATCTGTCTGTCTGTGGTGCTTTTTTTTGTAAGGGGGTGTTTTTGTAAGGCACTTGTCTTTTATTTACTGTTCTGTTCGCTTTGTCTGTACACAATGTTCCTATTATTTATGGGGGGTTTATTTACGCACAATTGTTATCTTTATCTCTGAATTCGTACAGTATGTTCTATCCTGGGTTGTGCATGTAATTGATCAACGCAATGAAAGGGTCGTAGGATGTGTCACACTAGGAGAGAAGATACCCCAAAAAATGTCATGACGACGTGTTGTCGTGGGGCGTCGCAGAGGCCGAATGCTGGTCTTCTGACATGTCACACTTACAAGAGGAAAAGTCGCACGTTAATTTGTCGAGGACCTCATAATCGAAAATCGGGCTAAAAACGGGGTAAGATCGTGTATAGTGAGTTGAACTCACTATACAAGCTGAACTAAACATACTGTATCTGAGCACATGCATGAACCCTAGTGTCCCTATTCTGAAGGCGAACATTTAGGCAAAAATAGCAGATCTACAAGCTCACAATTGTTTTGATGCGTTGTAAGTTTGTCGTCTATTCTCAGCAAAGATATTTAGTGTAGAGGGGGGGGGGAAATGCTGGGGTCTAGTGCTGACCTGACCCCTGAGGGACTCTGATCGATTAATTTTTGATTAATGTTTGCTTTCGGGCAGAAACCTCTTATCTCCATATTTTAAATGCAAATTAATGACCTACTTCATCATACATGAGTGCTGCACAAAAGTAGTGAAAATAGCATATCTACAAGCTCACAACGCCTCGCAATGCAAGGCGTTGTTCAAGATCTACTTTTCATTTTTAAAATAATATTGGACTTACAAGGTTTCCACCGACAGCAACTAGTAGGTTTTAAAGCAGCAGTATGTAACTTTTTTTTATTAATAGTTTTTTTATTTTGTCCAATCTGTGTGGTTAGAGTACGTTAATACAATATAACTTATACGATTGGGGGGGTTGTATTTTATCTCCCTGCTCTTACACTAGCCTGGCATGGCCAAACTAATATCACTGCGTAGATATTAGTCTGGAATCTTGTGTGGAACCTGCATTTCCAAGGGGCGGATACAAAAAATGCCTCTAGTGATAAACCTGCCCCATATCTGCATACTGGGCCCTGATGGTGCCCCACAACTTCGGGGGTATAGCGAAATCCAATCACAAACGAGCGGGGCCAGACTAATCTAACAAGGGCATTTTTTCATTGGCAGATTCATCTGGTTTCCAGGCTACTCTTACACAGGATCTGACACAAATTTTCGTGTCTTTTTCGCTCTATTAGCTCGATGGTAAAAATGTCAGCACTTGCGCAGGAAACAGGGTTCAAATCCGGGGTAGAAGAGCAAAGTTACATAGTTCTACATAGAGGTTAAAGAGGTGGTTTTGGACTTTATACTAGTTCATTCATGAATGTTTATTCACCTTTTTACTAGTATATTTATGAACCTTGTTACTTAACTACTGTATACATCATAAACTGAAGTAGTAGGCACAGTGCGGTACCGTAGGAAAGCATGTATAATAAGACATTTAAACAAACCACAAATGAAACAACAAAGTTTAATTCAGTCCAAATAAACCGAACATTGGCCTTTAATTTGGTTTTAATGTGAACTTTATTTCAAGTTTATAAAATACCCTCACTCCATGTTCCCCCTGAATACGGTTTATTTTATTTCCAAACGTTCTCCAGGCTGGCCGGGGGAATAAAGTGAAGTGTTGTAGGGAGGGATAGGGCTGCTCTGGGTCTGGCTGTCATAGACGCTGAAATATGACAGTTTAAAGGGAAAGAGTTGCGACACAACACTGCACAGAGGATCCACTGTGTGTGTGTGTGTGTGTGTGTGTGTGTGTGTGTGTGTGTGTGTGTGTGTGTGTGTGTGTGTGTGTGTGTGTGTGTGTGTGTGTGTGTGTGTGTGTGTGTGTGTGTGTGTGTGTGTGTGTGTGGAGCACACAGAAAACACAGAAAACCCTGAGTTAATGTAACACTGTGAGTGTACAAATGGACCCATAACTTTGTGAGTGTACAAATCACCATATTTTATGTGTTTTTTTGTAAATGAATGTCCTATTGATCATGCAGTGTCACACAAAAGCATCAGAGGAGCTTTTGCTACTTTTGAATTTGAATCCTGAAAAGTAACAGTTTTGGACATATGAGGTTTCCACCCAACAGAGACGATAACGTTAAAATAAATCGGTTAGATTACGAGAATAAAACTACAGTGCAGAGCCCTGCAGTGTGCAAAACCCTCAATAAAAGGAAGCTGCAAACAGAAAGCTCTTCAGCTTTGAGTTCAAAGAACTAAGAGTTGTATAGCAGACCTGAAGTTTTCTGTGGGGGTTTATTCCAGCTATGTGGTTCATAAAAAAACGGCATGCTAGCTTCTCCACGTTTTGAGTTCTGACTCTGGGGACGGAATGCAGACCTGTCCCAGACGACCTGAGAGGTCTGGATCACACATGATAGATGAAGATCAAATGTATATTGGCCCTAAAGCATTCAGTGCTTTATAAATCAAAATGAGTGGTTTGAAATCAATTCTTTGACAGACAGGGAGACGGTGTATAAAAGTTCTGAGAACTGGAGGGAGTGATATATGCGCCATTTTCTTGGTATTAGTAAGGACTGGAGCAGCAGCGTTCTGAATCAACTTCAACTCTCTGCTAGATCTTTTTTAAGGAGGCCTTTAAAGACAGTGTTACAGTATAGTCTAATACTGATGATGAATGCGGGGACAAGTTTAAAAAATCCTGCTCAGACATAATTCCTTTAATATATTCTTAAGGTGATAGTAGGCTGACTTTGTAATTGTCTTAGATGTGGCTGTTGAAATTCAGGTCTGATGGGCACTGCAGGTGGTAAAGTGGTAAAGTGCCTGAGGTTGTGGGTTCGAATCCACCGTGGTGCATCTGTCTTTGTCGAGCATCTGCACTAACACAAACTCAATTGGCCGGGTGGGGAGGGTGATATTTGTCACTGTATGTACTATTACGGGCTGGGGGCGTCACCTGTCAGCAGGGAGTGCTGGTCGGGAGGAGTAGGACGAAGGCTCTACGTCCTCCCGGTGGGGGCTCCTCACTGGTATAGGTTAGCCAGTAGGATACAACAGCAGTGACAACACAGTAATGTGTGTGGGGAGGAATCAATTGGCATAACGACTAAATTGTGGAGAAAAAAGGGAGCAAAAAGAAGGGGGCAAAAATAAATAAATTCAGGTCTGAGTCCATGACTACGGGTCCATTTGTACACTTCTCTCAGAGTTAATTGGAGTGAGGATTGTGTCTAAATGGCAGAGTATGGTCAGTGTGTGTCTGTGGGCATGGGACAAAGAACTCCTTCTGCTGCTGGTCCCTGGAGCAGCTCAGCCTTTTGTCTGCCCGCTTCTGTGTGTGTGTGTGTGTGTGTGTGTGTGTGTGTGTGTGTGTGTGTGTGTGTGTGTGTGTGTGTGTGTGTGTGTGTGTGTGTGTGTGTGTGTGTGTGTGTGTGTGTGTGTGTGTGTGTGTGTGTGTGTGTGTGCGCGTGTGTATTACTACACTCGTGAGGGCCGAATGTTCCCACAAGTAGGCTATAGTATAATTTGAGAAATAGACATTGTGAGGACCATCCTGGTTCTCACTATAAAATAGTTGTTTTATGGTTTAAACATGTGTTTTACAATTAGGAAAGGAGTCAGGACGAGTTTTGGACTAGACATTTAGGGTTAGGTTAAGGGTTGGGGTTAGAGTCCTCCCTTAATTTATACTTAGTTGTCCGGTGATGTCACTCATCACCGGAAAATAGCTGCTCTAAGTGAATTTTTTGATCTGCTATCTTTCGGCTATTGTTCGGCTAACAAGTATAGTAATACAAATCTGTGTGTGTGTGTGTGTGTGTGTGTGTGTGTGTGTGTGTGTGTGTGTGTGTGTGTGTGTGTGTGTGTGTGTGTGTGTGTGTGTGTGTGTGTGTGTGTGTGTGTGTGTGTGTGTGTGTGTGTGTGTGTGTGTGTTGCTTCATGGGACAAAGAGGGAATGGGAGACAAGAGGACCAAAGACAGATGAAGAGACAGACAGACAGACAGTGAGAGCTAGGCTTTCTGTGTGTGTGTGTGTGTGTGTGTGTGTGTGTGTGGGTTTGTAGGCCTACAGCAGGGGCTCCCAAATCTTTCAGCTCATCCCCCCGATGACCCAAACTTATAAAATACATATGAATTAACCACTCATGCGTGTGTGTGTGTGTGTGTGTGTGTGTGTGTGTGCCGTGCATGCGTGCGTGCTTGCGCACACATGCGTGAATGTGCGCATGGCTGTGTGCAAACCCTTTTGTATTCGTATGAGCTTAATTCCAGTATTTCTTGTTTTGTGTGCGTGCGAGCGGGCACGTGTGTTACTCAAGAATGTGGGGTTATGTCTGTGAGTGTATACAGTACATACATGTGTGCCTGCGCGCGTGCATGTATGTGCGCGTGCATGCGTATATGTGTGCGCACACGTGTGTGTGTGTGTGTGTGTGTGTGTGTGTGTGTGTGTGTGTGTGTGTGTGTGTGTGTCTGTGGTGTGTAGATGACACAGATCTGGCAGACAGTAAAGCACAGAGAAGGTTCTCTCCCTGACCTCTACTAATCATAAATCTACTAATTCCTTCATTCCTTTATGTCAAACGGAGTGGGAATCCCCCCTAGCTGCTCCTCAGTATAAACTCTACAGTGGTGGGACCCTCAATGCACATCCTCTGTGGCTCTGCTGCTAGGATCTGAAGGGGCCCCCCTTCCCTCGCAAATCACCCGACTCTCAAACAACGGTCGTCCACAGATTTGCCGGCAGTCGTGGAAAGTAACTAGCTGTACACATAAGTACAGTTTTGAGTAAAATATATGTTATACTTCTAAGTAGTAAGCCTTGCAGAGCCATGTGGCCAATAGGTCAGGAGCCTATCTCCTGTTTCTGTAGTGTGAGGCAGCTTGATGTACAAGTAAAGTACACCCGCTGGACATGACGCATGGACTTAATCCAACCCTTGATGCTGAGCGCACAGCGAGGAGGCATTGGGTGCCATATTTATGGTCTTTGTTATGACCCGGCCGGGGGATCAAACCCCAACCTACCAGTCTCAGGGCAGACGCTCTAACCACAAGGCCACTGAGATGGGCAATTCATACTTCTATACTCCAATCTATACTATCTCAGTGGCAAATATTGTACTTTTTACTCCACTGCAATTATTTGACAGCTTTAGTTACTTTTCTAAAGCTGTATTATTATTACAGCACATACATTGACCACTGGAGCGCTATTTTTATACTTGCGCTATTTGAAAATAGCAGATCTACAAGCTCACAACGTGTTGTGATGCGTTGTGAGCTTGTACAACAGCTATTTTTTAGATACGTTTTACATGATAGAATTGGGTACATTTTTACTTCGGTACTTTAAGTATATTTTGATGCCAATACGTTTGTACTTTGAATACAGGCCTTTTACTTGTAACAGGGGTGTTTTTATATTGTGGTATTGCTACTTTTCATGAAGTGAAAGAAATCGGATTACTTCTTCCGCCACAGATTTGTCGGGGTCCTGATTCGTCCATTTGGGCTGAGGGTCCGTCATCACCACTGAAGCCCCTCCGACGTGTTGCATTCCAACTTCAGTGGCCAGGGGTTGCCTCTGCCAGACCCCCCCCCCCATCCACACACACACACACACACACACACACACACACACACACACACACACACACACACACACACACACACACACACACACACACAGCCACGTGGTGCCACTTTCAAGGGTCCCCGGTAGCGGCACAACTGGGGCATTGGAAGACAGTGAGGTCATCTGACTGACTCCCACACATAACATCTGAATGTTGGCTGCTCCTGCACAGCACCATGGCCTATTGTTCAAGGTACGGTGTGCATTTCAACTGGTGTGTCTTGCTTTTGGGTGCGTTCGGGTATAAGGCACTGAGCGCACTGGTCAAATACAAACCAATACGTGAGTGTGCTCCCGGTGCGCATATCCGAACACACCCTTTGTGTATTGCATGTGTATCTATAATAATACCACTACTACTACTAATACTAATAACAGTGATTATTATTATTATTATAATAAACGTTATTTATAGCAGAAACAAAGTTTCAAAGTGCTTTACAAAATACAGAAGAACAATCGAATAAAATTATGGACAGATCCTCCCGAAAAAAACAAAAACAATAACCAAAGATGAATAAAGATCAAGAAAACCAAGTAGTAGGAGCCTGTACGTATGTGCGTTTACTTACCCCAAGGACCATATTGCTCTGTACCAACCCGTGTGTGCGTGAGAGCATGCACGTGCATGGCCGTCATCCATGAGCGATGAGCTTATGACCTGAGAATGTGTGAAGTGGCGTTGTGTCGTTGAGCGGTTCATTGTAGTGTGTCTCAGTCAGTCAGCGCCGGTCTCTCTCTGCTCATTAAAGTCAATGAAAGGCCTGCGACGCTTCTGAATAGACCAGCTGAAAGAGCAGCAGTTATAGGCCCCTGTTTCCCCAGCAATGGGTCCCGACCCCATTTATGGGTCAGGGAACCATTTTGTTATGGGTCACCCATATTAATCATCATAATTAATCATAGCAAATATCCATTTTTTTTTTGTTTGTTTTTTTCATCCCACAATTTTACACATTCTTTTCTTCAAAAGATTTTTTGAAATAGATTAAAAACAAGTAAAATATTTCCCATGATGCACTGTGAGCTTGTAGATTGGCTATTTTAACTACTTTATATCATTTATTTACATATCATTTTTGTTTGGGTTTCTCGGGGCTCTCGAGCTGAAAAAAGTTTCGGAACCCCTGAAGTTATATGTTCTGAAGTTTCTGAAAATAGTTAAAACAGCAGATATGCAAGCTCACAACGAGTCATATTATGACATGAGAGCTTGTAGATATGTTCACTATTTTCATTTTTAAATAGCCATTTCACAATAGGGGGCAGGCAGATCGAAACTATAGCTATTTGGGGGTCCTCTGCGTGCATGGAACAGTTTGGGAACGCCTGATCTGGTTCCCCTGACGAAAAGTAAGAATGCTTCAACCAAAGACGCAGGAAACCGTGCACGGGGAGAGAGAGAGAGAGAAGGGCCGACCCAATCGAAACCGACATCTCACAGATCATGTTCAGACAAAGATTTGCCGCTTAAATAAAGAAACAATTAATTTCTCTTTAAGGGGAACAACACGTTGCAGCATCTGGTTGTAATGGTGGGCTTTATAAAAAGCTCATATACCTGTTGGCAACAATCAACGTCATCACGGCCAGTGATCAGATATGCCGTATCTTGTGGCCCTCTGGGACCCCCGGGTGGGGGTGGGGGGGGGGGGGCACCGCAGGGGAGCCAACTTCAACTGGTGCGTTTATTAGCCTTATTCATGGGGACTTCTGTTTGAGATTTACTGCTCGCTTCATCTTGAAAGCTTTTTTACTGTTGTAATGTTGACCCCAGAAGAGCACGTGAAAGTCCCCCATGCAATGCATGCCGGAGTATATCGTCTCTGTCGGGTGGAAACCTCACATGTCCAAAACTGTTACTTTTCAGGATTAAAATTCAAAAGCATCAAAAGTAGCAGATCAAGCGCCGCGTTTCGAGCATGTAGATCTGCTACTTTTGATACTTTTGTGTGACGCTGCGGTATGATCAAGTCGGGCGTTAACTTACGAGAAAACACAAAAAGTTAGAATATGGAGATGTGAGGTTTCCCCCCGACAGAGACAATATTATGTAGGAGCTCTGTCAGTGTGTCTGACTGCTGCCCTGTGCTTTGTGATATGCACACGAATATGAAAGAAATGTGAATTATACATGCATATAAAGTATACTGCACACACACATAAATGCATGCGCGCGCACAAACACACACACACACACACACACACACACACACACACACACACACACACACACACACACACACACACACACACACACACACACACACACACACACACACACACACACACACACACACACACACACACACACACGCCAGCTGCATTCCCCAGCTGGCCTTGAGGCCAAGATACCGTGGTCTCTTCAGGACTGCAGGATTAAAAAATGAGTTTTTTTTTAATCAACACATTACTTTTGTAGCTCGAAGATTAGCCCTCGTTCCGGCCTTCATTACACACACACACACACACATACACACACACACACACACACACACACACACACACACGCACACACGCACACAGACACATAATTGAAGTGGAATAGTGAACCAGAGGAGCACGTGGACACATGACACATTCACCAGGACCAATTCATGCTAATTCAGCGTTAACTCACATGTACATGTAAAATAACATACACACACACACATGTGCACGCACACACGCACACACACACACATGCACATCACACAAAATCCCATCTAACGCCAATGCATTCTAATATGAAATGAAACCCAATTGTTTGTATACGTGAACAATCCAATGCCAGTGCCTGCCAATGCACAGTGAAACGCACACACACACACACACACACACACACACACACACACACACACACACACACACACACACACACACACACACACACACACACTCTCGCTCTCTCGCGCTCTCTCTCTCGCTCTCTCTCTCTCTCTCTCTCTCTCTCTCTCTCTCTCTCTCTCTCTCTCTCTGTTCCGGCCCTGGGCTCCACATCTCTTTGAGCTGCAGTGGAATGTGCCGTGTAATGGCGTTAGACTGGCTAATGGAGGAGTAGGCTACCAGAGGAGGCTGAGAGGGCGGGTAGGATGAGGGATAGAGGGGTGGGGGGGCGAGGGGTGTCAAGACACATTCAGGAAAAAAACATATGGGGGCGGGGGGCTGTAGCATGAGAGCCTATGGTATTATCGCCCTACTACGATCATACTACAGCGTCACACAAAGGTATCAAAGCGCGTCGCTTCGCGTTTCGAGCTTGCTGTTCTGCTACTTTTGCATTTTTGAATCTGAATTGTGAAAAGTAACAGTTTTGGACATATTAGGTTTCCGCCCGACAGAGACCATATACAGAAATATTATAGCTGAATGGGTAGAGAGCCCACCTGGGAAACAGAAGGTTCCAGGTTTGGACCCCGACGATGCGTCAAGGTGTCCCCGAGCAAGACATCTAACTCCTAACTGTCCCCCAGTGCTCAAGTCTGACCACTTGGGCAGCAATCAGCTGGGTTGAAGCTGAAAGCCGAATATCCCCTACTGGATCAAATAGGTCATTTTTTCTTAATTCCAGCAGTAGCATTACTGATACCTCTCCATACTTGGCTCACAAAGGCCTGCATGTGTCTGCCCCAAGCCCCCAGAACCCAGAGGTTGCATTGAAGCGCATTGGACATGGTGGCCATTCATAGGTACTGCAGCTTAAAACGGCCTGGGGCCACCTGTCACGAACAAGCGAAAACGGTTTCGACCAATGGGCTCGACTCACGAGCTTGCGCATGGAGGTGACGCAAAACGTGTCACAGAAGCCCCAAATAAGCCCTGCCCGTCACATTTCCCAGCCTGGAAGAAGGTGTATGCGCTGGGTGAGCAACTGAATGCAAGTGGATGGGCGGGGATTTCCGGTGCCCTCTCTATTATTTCTAACTCTATGGTCTGCCCAGGTACTGTAGCTTCTACTGCACAGCAGGGTCATTCACACCGCCACCATTCTTTCACCCAAAACATTCTGACTCTCACATGTATGCACCGCCGTACGAAGTATATGAATGGGGCTTTGGTCTTTGGTCTGAACTACTGTAGGCTTAATAGGTTTTTTGGGTTGACAGGGTGCATGCATTTGGTGATGGCATTCATAAGGCGGAATGATTAACTGTAAGGAGATAGATGTCAAGGTGTCTAATTCGTAACGGTGTGTGTGTGTGTGTGTGTGTGTGTGTGTGTGTGTGTGTGTGTGTGTGTGTGTGTGTGTGTGTGTGTGTGTGTGTGTGTGTGTGTGTGTGTGTGTGTGTGTGTGTTAAGGGTGTTTTGTGTGTGTGTGTGTGGGGGGGGGGGGGGGTGGGGGTGGGGGGTCACAGCTCTGATGTGCCTCTGAGCACTGTGGGGCGTCTGGTTCCACCCAACCCTGATCCCTGCTCTGAGTCTAATCCTCGGCATCTCTTGAGCAAAACCGTTGCTGTCTGGCGTAAACCTTGTATGTCCAAACTGTATGTACACTTTTCAGGAAACGGAATGGAAATGTTCTTAAATACTGAAAATAGACGATCTACAAGCGATGTGGCGCGTTGTGACCTTGTAGATCGGCTATTCTCACTACTTTTTGCTTGACACTCTTGTACGACAAAGTAGGGCATTAAATTACGGGGAAAAAACGTTGAAATTCGGAGATACAATGTTTCTGCCCGACAACTGCGTACGACTGCAGTATCTCTGCCACTGTCTCCTCCAGACAGCCTGTGGCAGTGAGTCAGTGAAACTATGACACTAGCTTGATCAGACTAGAGGCGAGTGGGTACATGTGTACTTAATGCGGAGGTGGACAGCATGTCTACCAATTTTTACTTCCATGCTGCTTGCTCACAGTTGGACACAGAGTTTAGTATGCAATGGAGCAGATAAGGTCAGGGCTATTATTTTTTAATAATTTTATTTATTATTTATTTATAGGCAAGGCAGTTTTATTTATATAGCACATTTCAACAACAAGGCAATTCATTGTAGCCTGGTAAACCCTCCCTCCGGAAATCTCATTTCCATTTGATTTCAGGAGTGAGTCTGGCCTGAACCGCCTTTCTGCAATAATCGCTCTATACGCCGAACTGACGAGCCTATCAGCGTCGTCGCACATCGTTCTGTGATTGACAGCGACAGTTGGCCGAGTTCGAGTGAGCCCGAATGAAGCCGAGTGCAGCCTGACTGGGGCCGACAAAAGACGAACGGCAGCCATTGTTGTGTCTGCGAGTGACGTGACTTCTTATTTTCGGTTTTAAAACGGTCTCAAACTTCTTTTTTGAGGCACGGAATTTACTATTAAGATATCGTTTGGATAGAATTTAGTTGTTTAACTTCATATATGTGGTCAATTAATCATGACAGAGCCTATTTAAAAATATAAATTTAGAGAACGGGCAGGGGCGGGGAGTGACACGCATGTATCCCAATAAGGCAACCTATTTTCGGCATGGCCGTCCCAAAATTCCCGTTGCGTCACATAGTCTGGAGCTCGTCAAAATGAACTGCTGATTGGCTGAAGGGGAAAAACGATCATTGGTTGAAGGGGTTGTCAGTCAACGGTATTACTCCCGCCCAACTCCAGCCCACAGCGAATATTGCAGAAAGGCGGTTCAGGCCAGACTCACTCCTGAAATCAAATGGAAATGAGATTTCCGGAGGGAGGGTTTACCAGGCTAAATTCAATGTGCTTTACACAGAACATCAAGCAAAGGAAACACAATTATACAATGACATTAGGATACAATAAAACAAAGTAATAAAAAAAGAAGTAAACTAGAAAAAGTGCTCCTCAGGTCTCCGCCAGGTCAGGTAGGCTATTGTGGCCTCCTGGTGGCGCTATAATAGGCCGCATAAAAAGGCTGCCATTTCTTCTTAGGCCTTGCACGACAATCGGACACTGACTGCATTCATGATTTGAGGCATTTTGTTAAAAACATGTTTTGCTAAATTAGACCTGTTGGTGGCGCTATAACAGGCCAATGTTAAAAGTGTGGCATTTGTTCCTCAACATAGTGTGAATGTGCGTGCACAGTTTGAGCGCAATTGGACGGTGCGTTCATGATTTGCGGAATTTTGTTCAAAACAAGCCAATAATGCAAACTTTAGATGTCAATCTTAGCCAATCAGTATGGCATATGAAAAATCAAACACATCCGTCTTGATCACATGACTATAGAGATCATGTGTACCGATTTGCGTGAAATTTGGATACAATTGGAAGGAGTAGTATAAAATAATGTGTTTTACATAAGTCGGCCTCCTGGTGGCGCTATAAAAGGTAGATGTGAAAAATTTAGGGCAAAGGTTTTTCCTTGACCACTAGGGAGTGTGCATACAAAGTTTTACACAGATCGGTGCAATTATAGGTAAAAACACAAACAGGCCTGTTATAGCGCCACCATGAGGCTGATTTGAACATTTTCAAATGGTAGTTCTTCCTCGGCCTAATGGGAATGAGCGTGCAACATTTCACGGAAATTGCATGCTGTGTTCATGATTTGAGGCATTTTGTTCAAAATGGAGCAGTCCTGCAAACTTTGGAAGACATTTTTAGCCAATCAGGATGGAATATGAGAAATCTGAAAGACCTATTTTGTTTAATGACTACAGAGATACTGTGTACCGATTTGCGTGATTTTTGGACAAAATCTGTAGGAGTGCTGTCAAAAAATATGTTTTGCACAAATCGGCCTCCTGGTGGCGCTATAAAAGGCCCATGAGAAAAAATTGGGGCAAAGGTTCTGAATTGGCATCCAGGGAGTGCGTGTGCACAGTTTCGCTGCGATCAAGACAACGGTGCCGGAGATTAGCTGGTCACAGACGGACGGACACACACACACACGGACGGACGGACGGACGGGGTGGAAAACATACTCTCTCGCCATGCCTTTCGGCCTGGCGGAGACAATAACAGATACAGTGTAGAAGAGAAAAGAAAAGAGAAAAAGGAAAGGCACCGACAAACAGAAAGGTCTTCAGTTTTGTTTTAAAAGAGATTAGAGTGGCAGCAGATCTGCAGTTTTTTTGGGAGTTTGTTCCAGATAGGTGGTGCACAAAAATGTAAATGCTGCTTCCCGACATTTATTTTTGGTTTTAGGGACAGAAAGCAGACCTTTCCCAGATGACCTGAGAGATCTGGATGCCTGGATGGGTCATGATATCACACAAGATCAGAAATATATTTTGGCCCTAAACCATTCAAAGCTTTATAGACCGAGTAGTATTTTTAAATCAATTATTTGACACACAGGGAACCAGTTTACGGATTTAAGAACTGGGGTGATATGCTCCACTTTCTTGGTATTGTATTATACTAGACATCACACCACTTGACAAATGGGTGACGTGCATCACTGTTCCAATGACCAATAAACTCCACTTCGGGATTTCGCAAAGACCCACAAAAGCGTGCAGTAGTCCACACACACACACACACACACACACACACACACACACACACACACACACACACACACACACACACAGCGTGCTGACAGCTAAAGGGAACTAACCTCGCGTCACCAGTCTTTCCACCTCGGAGGAAATAAAAGGTAACAAAAGTGGTGTACACGAAATGTTGTCCGCCTCGCGGTGTTTGGGTCTCGCTGGGCGGTGGTCAGCGATGACGCTAAGGAACAACATGGCCGACCGCAATGTTGTGAGTTTGTGTTGGCCGCAATTAATTATGCTTCGAAAGGGCAGATGTGTGCTGAGCAGTGAGAAGTGGCCTACGGACTGCGTGAAGTAATTGTGCGCGTTGTGGCTTGTGTTGTTAGTGACATTGATATGTTGTTTTTGTGTTTATTCCGACACAGTGACACAGGGAAATTATGGGTTTTGGTTTGTGCAATGTATTATAGGATATGGCCCTGACCTTATCTGCCCATTCCATATAGGTTGAATTAGAACATTTTATTTTGTTTAAGGCCTGAATGATACCGTGTCAGTCAGCAGCAAAAAGTGACACCTATTCCACCAAAGGAATCAGAATCAGAATCATCTTTATTGTCACATCAAAGGTTTACAGGTGTAAACTGCTGTGCATTTCTCAATTTTCTCAATAGGCAATAGACAGTGAAAGAATGAAACAGAATGCCTTACTTACCATCTTTGATCAGACTATTTCTGCAGTGTGTGTCGCTCAATTTGGAGGCGGCGTTGTTTCCTTTATCCATGATTTATGTCCGCTGTGTCTGACAAGAATGTCAACTATATTGTAAGTAACAATGTTCTGTCGTCTAGGCACTTTGTAACCGGCTGTTTTCCTATTGTCTGACTGCACTGGCAGTGTTTGTGTCATTTGTACAAGGCATTCTTGTACTTCTATTTATGTGGACATAAATAAATATTTCAAATGTGTGTGCGCGCACGTGTATGTGTATGTGCGTGCGCGTGTGAGTGTGCGTGTGTGCGTGTGTGCGTGTGTGTGTGTGTGTGCATGTGCGTGTGTGTACTTGCTGGTATGGCGGTTTGGAGCTGCATAGGGCTGCTGCACCTACAGCTGACAATGAGCAGCTCCACTAGAACAGCGCGTGGTTAGTAAGTGGGCTACATAAATGACGTTTTAAGTGAAAGACATGCATCTCTGTCAGTTCCCTCATTGGGACTCTCTCAGTTAAGTTTTGAAACAGTGACCAAATGTGTTTTGTTTTCATCCTCAGCATTAACACTCTGGAAGTGGGATTGTGCTTGCCTTGTATATCTCTCTATGAGAGATAGTCTATCTCTCTATGAGAGATAGTTTATCTCTCTATGAGAGATAGTCTATATTGCTATCTCCTTGTCCATGCCTCTCTATCTCCATGTCTCCATGTCTATCTCAGAAATATGCCAAATCACGTTTACTTCCTGTAAAACAAAATGGCATGTAGTTATATAACCAATGACATCCATTAATTAATCAATCTTCAACTTTTAATTGTAATTATCCACGTTCTTTTTTATATTGTGCGTCTACTTTTCAACGTTCAAATCAAATTCCTCCCAAAGTTATGTCCTGCCCGCCAATCCCGTTTCACACAGAAATATGTCACGATACGGACGTTAGATACTCTCAAAATCAAGAATCAAGAGTGGTTTATTTTAGGTACAGTGGTAGTGGGACATGTTCCACAGAGACTCTTTCCAGTGCTCACATAACAATGCAATATGACAGGATAATAAAAAATAAAATAAATACTGGATGTAATTAAGTAACAAATAAAATGTATAAAGTCAAACAGAAGCAGGTGCACGTCCTCTTCGCCTTCCTTGGTGGTGGATGCTCAGCTACAAAATAATAGGGTTAATAATAGGGTTAATTATTTAGTAAGACATGAGAACAGTACATGACAGTACATAACAGTACATGGAAGTACAAATTCACAATACAAGGTCTACTAAACTGGAAAGCTCATTAAGCACTAAGCTTGTTTAAGATGAGATCCCCATGCACACAAATCATGATGAAAGGAAGCATTAAATAAAAGTTGCAAGACATAAGTCAGATTTCCAGTTGTTTTTATTCTGACACGTTTCAGCGTAAAATCATCATCAACGCAACACTTTTCATTTGAAAAAATCATTAAAAAAGTACAAACGAAATAGTTAGTAAAGTAGGTCAGAGAGGCTATAGAAATACCATTTCATGTGAACTGTAAATTGAAATGTTCGCTAAATGGAATGTTCCAACACAGCCTCATCATCATGAGCACACTGATGCTCACAGAGCTCCAGGGTCTGCATGGGAGGCCGATGCATCGGGGCGCCATTAGTATGTTCAACCATCAGTCCCCAGGGGAAGTCTACATGTCTGCACACCAGCGCGTGCACCCGGAGACTTTTACTTTGAGATGGAGATCTGAGGAGGGTACGTACTCCACCCAGCCCTCCCATACCCCCCGTGGTGCATGGCTCCCTGCTTAGACAAGCCCCCGGCGGGACTGACATGAATATAAATGTGAAATTAATAGAAGGCTTGGGAGGGGATGGTGCCATCTCTCTCAGATGTATGCAGATCGGGGAGTCGCTGCTAGCTCCATATTTATGGCTGTATAGGGCCGCTTCCAGCTGTTTGTTTGCTTGATGTAGTCTGTTCAGGGCAGGAGACGATGGAGGGCTCATAGACGGGACTATATGCATGGTAATGCCCCGTCTGGGTCTCCTGGTTAATTCCTTCATTTAAATATTGATTTTTTGAGTTTGGTGAATATCAGAGACATGGTATGTTATGAATATATATATCAAGTGAATATAGGAGGCAGCAACTTGGTATTGGGCTGCATGATTATGGCTAAAATCCATAATCTTGGGTCGTGGTGTTAGAGATGATGATGTTGTCACATCTAATATTAATCGTGAGGATCAAAGTGTGAATGCCGACAGAGCCCTGCACATCAGCCAGATCCATAGTGAAAAAAGATTTCACGCACACACACACACACACACACACACACACACACACACACACACACACACACACACACACACACACACACACACACACACACACACACACACACACACACACACACACACACACACACACACACACCTTCACTGGAATAGCAGCTTTGGCCTCTCTTTGATACATGACCCCATTTTCTTTCAAGAAGAGTCTTAACTAACACTTAAGATTTTACTATGCAAAGGTACGTGTCAGGATCATTCTTACAAACAGCAAAACATAGTTATTGTTATTTATCCACAGTTAATGATAAAAAATATAGATGTGTCCCAAGAAGAGAATATGTTTGCCACTAACTCAGTGATTCTCAATCTCTTTCATTTCAAGTACCCCAATTTGATGCGCATTAGCCATGGAGCTCTAGTTGATACCATTTCTATCTCTGGTACCACAGTCTAGACTGTAAAATCCTGTTAATTAACATATCGTTGCTGTTGGGCAGAAACCTCTCATCTCCATATTTAAACTTTTTGAGTTTTGCCCTATGTGATCACAGTGTCACACAAAAGTATCAAAAGTAGTAGATCCACATGCTCGAAATGCGGCGCGAAGCGAGTGAGTGGGTGGATCTGTCCTCCACGTATCTCAAGAACCACCCGACTGATCGACTTCAAACTCGTCATGCATATCGCAGAGGACCTGAGGGATCGTGGCATGAAGGACCCAGAACAGCTGATCCAACCGATATGCCCTGATTAACTCCTTATACTTACTGCCTTTTATGCCCACTGGCATGTACTGTAGGGCAGTAACAAAGGATTTCCACTCCTGTCTGTTCTGGGCCAGAGTCTTTGCCAGGTGTTCTGGGGTTGTTTACCGTCTGCTGTCCAGTGGAGGGCAGTTGGGGTGATGTTGTCCCGCTCTCTACGGACTCCATGCCCAAGCGGAATGAGAGACGCCTGGCCCTTACGGCTGGCGTATCGGTCCGGGCACCTATAGGCTGCTGATGCATTCTGACAGTGTGTCGCGGGTTTGAATCCCGATCCCGACGACCTTTTCTGCGTGTCACTCCCCATCTCTCTCTCACCCCATTTCCTGTCAGACTACTGTATACTAATAAAAGGCAGAAAAAGCCCCAAAATATCTTTTTAAAAAAACGGAAAAAGACAAAAACAAAGAATGAGAGACACCTGCTGTTTGTCAGCTCAAATAATGTAGTATTCTTTCAATAGTGGGAAATAACAATGCAACGCTCTTACTAGCTCATGACTTGCAGCACAGTGCTTAAGCACTAATGAGGGGTGAATGATTTGACAACCCCCCACCCACACACACACACACACACACACACACACACACACACACACACCACGCACGCACATGCTATTGTTTCTAATTGAGCATTTGAAGCCGTCGAGAGATCTTAACGTTTGAAAACAGCAATTAGGAGGAAAGGTCTAATTAACGAAATGATCTCGTTCAGATAAACTGCCGGTTCAAAGTGCTCCCTTTACCCACGTTCGGCATCAAAGATCACCCGAGTCGAGGGAAAGGTCTCAGCGTCTGAATTCCTTGTGGATTTACACTGATCTGTCGTTTATTTGTGCTTCGCTTTTACCAGCCAATGTGTTCAGCTGCTCGCATAATAACTGTAAACTGTGCATCACCAGATCAAATGCTTTATTGTGTGCTGGAAATCCATTACCGCGCGGCGTGAACATTTTCAACGTATTTCACTTTCCGTGTCAAGGGGGGAACGGGATCAGATTTCTCTTTCATTTGGCCGATCCCGCTACGCTCAACATCAACAAGACACCCTAGCCAACCATAAATCCAGGCCCAAGCGCCCTGCGGTTTTGGATTCATTTAGTTGATGGATGGTGGTGGAAGAGGAGTGGAAGTGTGGATTCTATCTGTTATTTTCGGGGGCCCCAAGTGTCCTGGCGGGGGTGGCCGCTGGCATCGGTCAAGTCGCTGCTCCGAGCCCGTCGTGGGCCGAGTCGGTGCCAGAGGACCCCGAGCAGGAGGCCGATTGTGTGGAAGGGCAAAGGAGGGCCTGATGCCATCTGGAAGCCTTGGTGGTTCCGCTGCCCCCGCGAGATGACACCAAACAACCCTGTGGCTTAAACACTGGAGACAGGGACATGGGAGGAGATGTCCAGCTCTGCCTGCTGTGGCCGCGGCACCAACAGCACCCCCCCCTCGCCCCTCCCCCCACCCACCACCACCCCGCCCCAGAGACCAAGATAAATGGATGGCTGAGAATCCTGCGCATTTGTCACCCCTGGTTACCTTGTCCCACTCCAGAAAGCAGGGGGAGAATATGGAGGGCTAATTTCCGCTCCGATTCCTGTGACTAATGCCCTCCCGTACCGCACGTCTCGGGATATGGAAGAAGTTTGGAATGCTGAGATATCAGGGTCGTAGATCAGGCAGGCGGCCCCTGCCGGAGCTCCGGCGACAAAGACAGGACCCCCTTCTTCTCTTGACTCAAACAGCAGGGTTCCTGTTCAGGAGCTGCAGATTACATCGCTGGACATAACCAATTACAATTAGATGTGTGTTACTGATTAGCTAATGACAAGTGGTTAGGTAACCGATACTGTGTGTGTGTGTGTGTGTGTGTGTGTGTGTGTGTGTGTGCCTGTGTGTGTGTGTGTGTGCGTGTGCGCGTGCGTGCGCGTGCGTGAATGTACATGGTTATGTGTGTTTCCATAAATGCTGTTGAATCATAAGGGTAACTAAAAGGTATGGCACTTCAAAGGGCCTCATAGTTAGATGTTTTCATGAGTTAAGCCAGAGTTAAAGAGCTGTATGCAGGCTGATCGTTAGGATGAAAAAGTTGCGTGCATGATGGTCTAATCCCATAAACACACTGATGCTAAGTGCTATGCTGAGTCTGTCGTAAAAGTTTACTAGACTCTTTACGCTTTTCATTTAACCACTTTCCACCTGACATCCCTATGATTATGAGCAGAAAAACACAGGATAAATAAGTGCAACTGGAAGTGATGTAGCCTAACAAGAAAATGAGCTGGCAAAATTGGAAATGGAACACTATACAATTGAATCTGTTAAATGATCTTCATGTGGTTCTCTCTCATGACTGGATGAAATGTGTATCCTGACCTGAAAAAAATATTTGTTTACTAAAGAGATGGGGAGACCCCTGTTACTTAACACTAGGGGGGTCCGGGACCCCTAGGTGGTCCTCAGAGTTACTACAGGGGGGCCGCCAAATCGTTGTGTGATAGGATATGAAAATTAATTTGTTTACTAAAGAGCTGGAGAGATGGGGAGAACCCTGTTACTTAACACTCTATAGCGATGACTGCTGTAGGAATACAGAGCTTTAATGAATTTAAACAAAAACATATCACTTACAGTACCCCCTTAACTTTGAGAGTGTAAAGATCGACTCACCAGGGTCCGTTTCTACACTCTAAGAGGCTCTCGCCGTGCACCTCTCCATCAACTTCATCAGTCACCTCTCTCAGGCTAATTCAGTTAGCACTTGGCAGCTTCTCAGTTATACTTCTGACATGTATACCGCTGCTTTGTTTGCACTGTCGAGAGACGCACAAAGAGAGCTGAGAGCTGTTATTGATCTGTTGCAGACAGCCTGCTTGTGTAGCAGCAAAGTGCTCAGTCTGAACCTTTTCATCTGCCCTGACACTCTCGTTGTTCAGCCGGAAAGCAAACAAGATTAAAAGTGCCACTTGAGATGCAGTGGATCTAATTTACATTGCCGAATAATAACAACAAAGCCCTGATCACTTGTTCCATATACACCTGTACACTATAACGGGAACATAAGGGCACATTCACACTGACTGAGTGTTATACAAGAAGCTTTTCAGCTCACAGGAATGAATGGATGCCAATGGAAAATAAGTGACTTGAGCTTTTGTCGCTTTGCACTACTTTTGTCGCTGCCTGTCTTCATTCCATCGTATTGTGTGATATAGCACTTTGGCATCCTATAGCAGAGATTAAAATAAAAAGGTACATGCGTGGCTCAAGGCCGGCAAAGTTGTCCAAGTCTCTAGCAAGTTTGTATTTGCTTTGTAAACGGCATGTCATTGATGTTAATGCTAGTGCTAATTGCTGGCCGTGTACCTATGTTCCCCGGGTTCTATGTTCCCCACTTACTTTCACAATATTTATCTGTGGAACCGAGTCAAACTAAATGTATGCCTCAACTCCTACAATTCCAAGAGCTTGTCAGGGTGGGGGGTCCCCAGTTCAAATAAGATTTTATTGGGGGGGGTCACAGGGTCTGCAAAGCACAGAGTATACAGTACATCCTGGTGTTGGAGGCCGTACAGTACAAACACACCTTATTTAAACCAAGATTAATTTGGCCAGTCATTTCATCGCTACACTGTGCTATAGCAGAATGTCCATTCATTGCATTAATGAAAAACAAAATGGCTAACACGACCACTAAAATCCCAAAACAGTGAATTAAGCGTTTTATTTTTCCACTTCACGATCACTACTGACACGTTGTTTTGACAGCTGTGATAGCTAATTATCCGGTCCTGTTTTTTTGTTGTCTAAGGTATAGTTTTCCTTCTTGTCATACTTTTGTGTAAACGTCCCATTAAATACAAACCTGCGTTCACAAGACAAAGAAAGTCCCACAAACCCTCATTCCATGAGCTAGTGTATTCAAGAATGCATGGCTATAGGCTACAGCCCATTATTCAGTCAGGCATCATTCAATTGGGGCGATGATGCTATTGTACAGTTGGTTCCCAACCTTTTCTGGATCAGGGCCCACTTGAAAACCCTGAAAGCATTGACGGACCACCCATCTCTGCTGTGTTGACTTTTCTTTTTTTTATACATTTTATATCATTAAAGGCATAGTATGCAACGTTTCACAGTTCGTACTGTTGACGGGGAAGTTTTTGGGGAAACCAAAACAAACAGTGAAAACACCCAAGGATAGCGAGAGGGCAATGTGTTTCTAAAGGTAAACGCCACCACACTACTCCAGTGGCTGATGACTGCTGGTTGGGGGCATTGGTTCTCAAAGGAGGGTCCGGGGACCCCCAGGGGTCCTTGGAGGGGTTCCAGGGGGTCCCCAGCAAAATCTATTACCTTGGCCTCTTAAAAATAGCAGATCTACATGCTTACAGTGAGCTTGTAGATCTGCTATTTTTGAAAATAAATCTCGAAATATCTTGAAAAGCGTTTGAACATTTTTGAATAATAACACAAATTCTCTTCTGGGGGTCTCTGGCACAAAACATTTTCAGATGGGGGTCCGCGGCCAAAATTCAAAATTTGGGGGTCCTTGGCACAAAAAAGTTTGAGAACCACCGCACCAGTGGACCCCGGCCCACAGGTTTGGAATGGCTGTCCTATAGGCTCTGTCAGTCTGTTCTCTGTTTGAACCCCCCCCCCGCCCCCCCTCACTTCATCAGGCCTTCATTAAATGTCTGGCCCAGCAGCCGGCCGCCTCGCCACTTGCCAGATGACGGTGAATAAGAATGAGCGACGGAGGACCAGGCTCTCTGTCCTTGGCTTTCTTCTCGTCTGTTCATTATCCCTGGTCAGCTCGCTTCTTAACTCGCTTTCTCTCCCTCTCTCCCTCTCTCCCTCTCTCTCCCTCTCTCTCCCTCTCTCTCTCTCTCTCTCTCTCTCTCTCTCTCTCTCTCTCTCTTCTCTCACTGTCTTTCACTGAGATTGGACACACACACACACACACACGCGCGCGCGCGCGCGCTTGTATTACTATACTTGCGAGGACATCCGCATTCTAGGACGTCATCGAAAATACAGGAGAAGGACAAAATGTGTCTATTTGACTATTTAATAGTCGATCTACAAGCTAGATCAGCTATTTTTCCCGGTGTGTGACACTCGCGTGCAACTATATGAATTGGTATAAGTCCAGCTCTAAAGCAAAGGCCGTCGGGATAGGGACTCGAACCCGTGACGCGCTGTCAGGCTACACTGAGCCTAGGTGCCTGGACCGATATGCCAGCGGCATAAAGTTTTATTTTAAAGATAAAACAGCCTTTCTCTTGTGCGGACCAGTCCTCGCAATATGTCTATTTCTCAAAAAACGAACTACTAGGGCCAAAACGACGTTTGGCCCTCACAAGTATAGTAATACAATTACGCACACACCACAACACAGCAGCACACGCACAACGTTCGCACAACCAAAAACACACACACACACACACACACACACACACACACACACACACACACACACACACACACACACACACACACACACACACACACACACACACACACACACACACACACACACACACACACACACACACACACACTCGAACACCCAACTTATCCTTTCCAGTTTTTTTCCCCAATGCATAATTTTGGAATAAAGATGAGAGGACAGCCACGGCTGCCACGGTTTAGAATGCGACTAAAACTAATTATCGGGGGGCTGAGCAGAAGCTGCCGTGTCAGGGAGTCAACGCCGGCTAACGAGGGAGACAGCTAATGAGGGAGGACGTCTCCCAGCACACACCTGTGTTGTTGACTCATAACAGCCGTCCTTATTCTTCCTCCTCCAGGCCTGTCGGGAAACTGATGTTCTGGTCGGAGTAGAACCGCAAACGATATGACGGCTTGAATGAAAATGTGATATTAAGGGGGTTATGATTCAGTATCATTGTAGGGAAATCACGAGTGTGTGCAAATTCGCACGCCCACACACACACACGCACACACACACATGTACGACGTACGCACGCACGCACACACATTCTGCTTACTATTGCTATCAGTAATGCACTGATTGCCATTGTTCCTTTATACCAAATCCTATTCTTCCCCCCAACAGGCAATCACCTTCACCTACATCCCATAATACCGGAGGGTCGTAATCTGCTGACCAGCTCTCTCCTCTGTCCTTGGGAGCTCTCATTGCCTCACTGAGTTTCATGTGAGTCCATTCTCCATTGTTATCTTCCCATCTTTTCTAAATGTTCCGAGATTTGTGAAAAGCAAAGATAGCAGGTCTGCAAGTTCAACATGTTTTTGCTATTCGATGTACGAAGAAGTAAGGTTTATAACCTATGTGTGGTCTTAATGTCCTTTTAATTCGTACCTTAAACCTACACTTGAAATCCTATAGCTCTGACCTCTGGCTATACTTTTCAACACATAAGGGTGTTGGCAAGCATTCTCATTTCTCTATATGATGTTGCCTTATGAAGTCCAGAAATCACATTTCCCTCAGCAGTAACGCACGCACGCACACACACACACACACACACACACACACACATACACGCACGCACACGCACACGCACACACACACACACACACACGCGCGCACACACACACACACACACACACACACACACACACACACACACACACACACACACACACACACACACACACACACACACACACACACACACACACACACCAACCCACTTGACGGTCCCAGTCAGTCGGTGGGGTCTCTCTGTCTGTCAGGACTGACTGACAGGCAGCGGTCCTGGACGGACTACAGACAGACCCTCGGTGCCAAAGCGCCGTGGCCGGACAGCCCTCCAGGGCCCTGGAGTGTGAGAAAGCCTGCATGCTATCATCCTCCTCCCTGATGTTCCTCCTCGCTCTTTTCACATTACCACATCGTGTCTTGTTTGGCGTTATTGCCAAAGACTGGACATTAGGACCAAAGGCTTTTAATTAATCCATTAAGACCGGGAACGCATCTGTGTGTCATTTTTAGATTTCTTTGGGCTATTCAAAAATAGCAGATATACAAGCTCGTAGCGCAGCACCGAGTGCCGCGCTACGAGCTTGCAGATCTGCTATTTTTGGAAAAGAATCGTGAAAATAAGTGTAAATCTTTTTACTAAAATCTTTGAATCTGGGGGGTCCCTGGAACAAAATATTTTGAGATGGGGTCCGCAGCCAATTACATGGCAACATACGTTTTTTCAAAAAGAAGACAGTTGTAAAATCCCCAGAAGCAAAGATTTGAGTTAAAAATGTTCACTTCACTAAAAATGTATAGGCCTATATTCAAAAGATTCGCACAATTTTTCAAAAATAGCAGATCTACAAGCTCATAGTGCGGCACTCGGTGCCGCACTATGAGCTTGTAGATCTGCTGTTTTTGAATAGCCCAAAGAAATCTTAAAATGACATGTTATCGGTCTTAATGGGTTAAAGGGGTAGTTTCACCCCCAAAATTACTTGTTTCTATCGATTAGTCACCCCATGGATTTTTTTTTTTGTTTTTGTCGCGTTCCTAAGCCAATAATTTGATGACCGGCAGCGTTTCCTACCGGAACCGCTGCCTACCGGTCCACTGGTCATCAAATTATTGGCTTAGGAATGCGACAAAAACAAAAAAATATACATGAATTCAAGTCTCCATGGGGTGACTAATCGATAGAAAAAAAGTATTAGTTTTGGATGAACTATCCCTTTAATTAAACTAAACAGACACAGTGTTGTCTTAGGGGTAGAAGTCTGGCTCAAATGCCATTTTTTTTTAATGATAGATGGCAACCACTTCATATTCATAAACACCCTCACATCCCTCGAAGTAAGAACGTTGCACAAAAGTAGTGAAAATAGCAGCTCTACACGCTCGTTGTGAGCTTGTAGATTTTTCTTTAATGTTTTTAGCAATAAAAAAGGAACAGTTTTGTACAGTTTCCACCCAACAGCAAATGATATATACATATTATGTGGGCTGACAATTTGATTGGGGTTTAAAAGTGCAAGGCACTGCTTAATGCTGCAACAACCTTGAGCGGTGATGTTTTCAACTAGATGCACTTTGATCAACAGAAAAGATGTCTACTCAATTCAAACAGCTGCAAAGAATCAAATCTAGTTCTTTGATAAAAAAAATGCTGATGGATTAAGCTTTTTTGCACTTTTGAACCCCACATAGATGTCGCCACAGATAACTTGTGGCAGCACTAGTTCTCCCAACATGATATGATTCAAAGTAGGCTACGAATCTGGAATTTGGAGGTGAGATGTGTGTGGAACATCAGTGGTGGAAAGTAACAAAGTACGTTTACTGAAGTAATGGTAATTGGGTAAAAATGTCTCTTTTTAGATATTTCATAGTTCTACTCCACTACATCTCAGAGGCATGAATTTACATTTTTACTCCACTACATTAATTGGAAAACTTTAGTGTACAATTATGTTAATTTGTATAGATTTAGATTATAATTACAAAACATAGGCCTATACATTAAACAATTAAGCCCTATTTAATACCAAGGTCATCTATTATTTTTGAAACTTTTTTTTTTAACATACTGTAAGAAGTGGGCCATTGATAATGAGTCTTTTTTACTTCGGTACTTGAAGTATATTTTGATGCGTTATGCATGATTAATTGAGGCATTTTACTAGGAACAGAGTATTTCTACATTGCGGTATTGCTACTTGTACTTAAGTCAAAGTATTTCTTCCAACACAGAAAAATACCAAAACCTTTGGTCTCACATTGACCCCCCCCCCCCCCCCCCCCCCGCCCCTCCCTCTCTCTTTCATCTATGCCAGTGTACACCCTGGGCCCACACCTCCAGGGAAGCCAGGCAGAGATCAAACCGTTCTACCGATCCAGCTCAGGCTCCGTTTCCACCGTGCAAGTAGCACAGCAGCATGAATTGTACCGTAAGTTCAAACTGGGCTGCACCCCCATTACATTACATGCCCTGGGGATGCTTTACCTTCCCAGCTGGTCATTTCAACGTCCCTCAGTGGGTAACGGAATAACACAACAAAATACCACTTCTACCACTTGGGCTTTCACTTTTATGCAACAAGTGGCTGGTTTGGGCAGTGGTGGATGGTACTAAGTATTTGAGTTTCTGTGCTTTACTTGAGTGTTTGTGTTTTTCGATATTTCATGACTATTGTACTTATGACTCCGCTATATTTATAGCAAGAGAAATATGTGATCTGATCTACAAGCTCACAAAATGTCACATTGCACACTGTGTAAGCTTGTAGATCAGCTATTTTCACTATTATTGATATTGAAAGTTTATAGAAATGCCTAAATTTAAATACAGCAATGCATTTATTTAAAAAAGAAAATGAACATTGTAATATTTAAGTATTTTTTTTAAAGAACTTTCACTTGTAGTTGAGTAATATTTGACCAGGAGGACTTGAGACTCGACTTGGATTCGAGTCACAAGTTTGATGACTTCATACTTACTTGATCAAATAAAAAAATACTATCGCTCGACTTGGACTTCAACGCCAATGACTCGTGACCGGACCGGACTTGACTCTCTCTTGACTTGAGACTTTTTCAAGTCACTTGATACCTTCCAACAAGCTGAGGACTTGTTTGGGACTCGAAACAAAACATTTAGGGCTTGGACTTTATTTGGAACTTGCCTGTCTTGACTTGGGACTTGACTCGGGGCTCGAGAGCAAAGACTTGATACTTACTTACTAAAACAGTGACTTTGTCCCACCTCTGATACAAGGTGGCTCACTGTTAACTTTCCCTCAATATCACGTACAGGAGAAGAGAAACCACTGGATTGATATCCTGGAACATCTGTCAATAGGTGTCAAGATGAAGGTGACTCCCGTTTCCCAGATGCAATAATGGAATGAATGGGAAGGTTGTTAACAAAAATGCTTACTTAGACTCTCGGCTATAAGGTAGGAGACCGGTAGAGAGGTATTGACGTGACCTTCTGGGGTCTCGTGTGAGACAGTCGGTCTTTAAATGGATGGTGCCGGGATAATGGGCTTTGAGACTGGACTAATAGCTGCCAGGTTGAAAGTCAAGTCAAATGCAGATTAGTTCAACCCCTAATATTCCCCTCCTCACATGCAACTGAAGGCGTGAAAAGGCCACGGCAGACATCCCGTGGCTCCACACACATGCTGTAACAGTTAAGGGGACTACATAAGGAGATACCTCCAGGCCTCTGCCAGGCCTGCTGGGATCAGCTCTTAGTCTTCCCCACATGGAGAGAGAGGGGACCTGAAAGGATAACAAATGAGACCTCTGGACAACGTAGCAGGGATTTATGAACTGCTGAAACACTCCCCGCTGTGCTGTTTCTCTAGAAAAAAACACAAGAAAAAAAACATCTCGCCGGACGGGAGGAGAAATGAAAAACAGCAGGATACCGCGGAAAGGTGAGAGATGGAGAGTGGATGGAGAGAGAGGGATGGGGCTGCCAAAAAAGAGAAGAAGAAAAAAGAGTGTGTGTGTGTGAGAGAGAGCGAGACTTCCCTTTGGCCCCCAGGTCTGGAGAACAGTAGAGAGAGAGAGAGAGAGAGGGAGAGAGAGAGGGAGACAGAGAGAGAGGGAGACAGAGAGAGAGAGAGAGAGAGAGAGGGAGAGAGAGGAGGCACTGTGAGAGAGAACAGCGCTGCACCATCGATGGTGAATGAAGGGACGACAAGTTTGAAGGGAGAGGAAACCACTTTCCTCCTCCGAAGGGAAAAAAAGAAGAAGTCCCTCCCGTGCACTCGTTCTCTGCTCGACGGAATGCGGCTATTACCGATGTCAAAGCGCTTTCATGGGTCATTATGAGCCAGACATGTTGTCAGTGCCCCTCTGAGCCTTTGCCATTCGAGCCCCCACCAATTTACCTCAGATTTATAGCGCAGGAAAGGACTAACATATACTTAATACAGATTGGAATGTCCTTATACTTCCAATAGACTTAGCAGACTTGATTGGATATTGGGTATCAGCTTTCTGCTCTCTTGGCTGCTCGGTGTGGGGATTTTTTTTATCCCCCCCCCCCGCCCTCTTCCTCCGCTGGATCTGGCTGAGTTGTGACATTTCTGCCACCGCTGTTCGCTCTCTGCCTTTCACGACGCGTCCTGCTGCCACGTTTTTTAATCTCATGTCAAATTGGGCAGCAGGTGTTTGGTAATCTCAAAGAGAGATCTGGCACGGCACAAAGAGACACTTGAAGGCCGCCCTTCCTAGAGCTTTTCATCATCTGCTAATTGGCCTCCATCTGCAGGCGTAGACAGACCGGACGGACGGACGGACGGACGGACGGACGGATGGACGAACACGCCCGAGCAAACTCACCGCACCGGGGGCCGCCACTGCGGCTGGCGCTCCCAGAATCCTTAAGCCATTGAAACCGGGAACGCATGTAACCACTTTATCCTTTGGCTATTCAAAAATATCAGATCTACAAGCTCATGGCGCGGCACTTTTTAGAAAAATCGTGAAAATGTGTGCAAATCTTTGAATATATATTTTTCAAAACAAGCATTTTTAACTCAAATTTTGCTTCTGGGGGGAACAAAATATTTCATAAATACATATCATTTTGGGGGTCCTTGACATGAAAAAGTTTGAGAACCACTGATATTATAGCAACATACGTTTTTCAAAAAACTGTATAGAATTTAGAAGACATTAGTAGAATCCCCAGAAACAAAGATTTGAGTTAAAATGTTTGCTTTAAAAAAAAATATATATATTCAAAGATTTGCACACATTTTCAGGATTTTTCAAAAAATAGCAGACCTACAAGCTTGTATCGCGGCACTCAGTGCGCTATGAGCTTGTATATCTGCTATTTTCTTTTTATAGCCAAAGAAATCTTAAAATTACACAGATGCGTTCCCGGATTGAATGGCTTAAGGAGTCTTGAAGCTACTGCCAGGAGTTTGATGTGTAAAGTTGTCTCTCACTTCTCTATTTTCATCTCACGGCTCAAGTACCTTTTCTCACTGTGTCACATTTTGAAGACAAGCTAGAATTATGAAAGCGGCTCCATGAAAACAATTTGATTGGCTTAAGGCACAGACTGTGACTGTGTAAAATTGGACGCTAGAAGAGTTGATGTGTGAGTATGGCTGTGAGTGGAGACACACTACAGCCTCAGCTGGCTGGTCTCACAGTAACACTATAGTGAAAGACAAGACACCTGTTGGCTCCCCAGATGGGGCCTGTTAGCTGCATGGCCCTGAGTGGTGCTGAGAGAGCATCTCTCTGAGTCACCCAGCTGCCTGCCTCACTAACAAACATCAGCCAGGATGATGATGGGTAGATGAAAATAAAGCCCCTTTAATGTCCAACACATTGGAAAAATGTTGCGGAAATAGCCGATCTACAATCTCACAACGTGTCGCGTCGCATTGCGTTGTGAGCTTGTAGATCGGCTATTTTCTCTACTGACTGATTTTCTCTAGTGACACTCTTGAATGATGAGGTAATTTAAAAAAAAAACATAAAAAGTAGAAACATTTAGATATGAGGTTTTTGCCCAAAAGCAACGATAAATAAAATGCACAATTGTTTTTAACCACTTGAGCCCCCTGTTAACCACTTGAGCCTGTTTGATACGTCATATGATAGTGTCCTGCACATACACGTGCACAAGCCGAGACATGCACACTCACACGCACACATGCACACACGCACGCGTTCGCTGCGTTAAAAGTCCACTGTGGCCACAACTGGTTATCAGGGTCAAGGCGATGTACAAGCTTTACAACGTGATGACAGATGACATGACCAAAAATAGGGACTTGAGGTTGTCAAAGTGGTTAAAAGCAACCAGGCGCAACAACAAAATATCTGCTGTACAAATTAATTTCCCTGTAGGGCAGACGAGGAATGAAGCTACTAAGCACACTTTGGTACATCACATTTCAAGGGAAATGTGCACGCTAAATAAGGCTTAACATTAGATTTAAATCAATCTGCCAACTGCCATCGTGCAGTTTTAACCCAACTAATCCGGGAACGCAACTGTGTCATTTTAGATTACTTTGGGTATTCAGAAATAGCAGATCTACAAGCTCATAGCGCTGCACCGAGTGCCGCGCTATGACCTTGTAGATCTGCTATTTTTGAAAAATCGTGCACATGTGTGCAAATCTTTCAATATATATTTTAAGGCGAACATTTGTAAAATATTTTGTTCCAGGGGATCCCCCAGAAGCAAAGATTTAAGTTACAAATGTTTGCTTTAAAAATATATATATTCAAAGATTTGCACACATTTTTCACGCAGATCTACAAGCTCATAGCGCGGCACTCACTCATATTGAGTGACACAGATGCGTTCCCGGTCTTAAGGGATTAATACACATCAACACACATCATAATGGGGACTAATTGCACTGTAAATAATGAAAGATATTCTACAGATGGACATATTTCTGTGCATTAAATGTATATCTTCCTCCAAGACGTCCGTTGCCTCAGCTGCTGCTACGCTCGGCTGGCATGGATGGGAAGCACGTGGTGGGTGTGTTAACATCCCAGGCAGTGTGTGTGTGCGTTATTGGCTTTGCAGTTTCAAATATGTTCTCAGTTAATTAGCGGTATTAGCCCGTTAAAACCGGGAAAGCATCCGTGTTATTTTGGATTTTAGCTATAATATTGCTAAAATCTCAAATATATAGTAATACAAGTTTTTTTGAAAACTCATGTCTCTTGGGATTTAGAACAGTGGTTCTCAAAATAGCAGATAAGTTCACAGTGCGTTCTATTTTCAAATGTTCTCTTCTATTTTCAGTTGGGGGGGCGGGGTCCATGGCCAAATATCAACATAACATATCATTTTGGGGCGGCCCTTGGCATGAAAAAGTTTGAAAACGTACTGATTTGGAAGGCGTTTTGTAATCGGCCTCAGGTCTTAATGAGTTAATGTGAGCCTCTGGTATCTCATCTTGTCAGACAGTGTGGGATGGAGAGACACAGCAGCAGCTAGTACTCTGATGTATACATGTACCCTGACTGTAAGGCTTTGATTAGCTCCCGTTTTATCAATAACTTGAGAGAGACTCGCCTTAAATGCCGTCAAAGCGTTCCGAAATCCCTGTAGGAAGGAAGTTCTTCAGTCTGCAACCCAAGCTCTCTCTCTCTCTCTCTCTCTCTCTCTCTCTCTCTCTCTCTTCCTGACAGTTTCCCAGGCGGAGCTGAATGGCTGCAATTGGTAGCCAGGGTGTTTATTTTTATTTTTCCCTCCCTCCATCCATTTCCTCTTGTCAAGTCCTTGGACGATTTTCATTCAGATGCATTTAAGTCATTCAGCATTTGGCTTGGTTAGTAGTCTACCCAGTTTATCTTTATTGATATGAAAGGTGGCTTGTTTGCCTGCTCTGATCAATTTTCTACCGGGAGTCCTTGATGTTGTTTCTGGGGCAAAAAAAAACACTTCAAACCCTTTTACTCCCCGTCTCTCGCTCTCTCTCTCGCTCTCGCTCTCCGTCTCTCGCTCTGGTTCAATTTATCCTGGCACAGTGAGGATGAGCTTGATCTCTATTCAGCCTGTACTCCTTAATTGCCTCATTTGAGAAAATAGAGCAATCAGAGACATTTTTCCCAGCTCTTTCACCATTAACGACTCAGACACTGGAGTCCATGGAGCAGTGCCGGGGCTGTCGGGCTGTCGGTCTGGGAACGGCCACCGGCCATTCCATCTGCCTCAGCTCCACAGCACCGCGCTCTGTCATTGTTGCCTCCAGATCCAATTGCATGATGGGAAATATACACATTAGCCGAGCTAATTGGCCATTCAAGCAATTAAGCCAATCACTGTAGTGTGGGGCCAAATAGCTTTTAAATAAGCTAACGGGGGGCACTGCAGATAAATATTACACCTTGTCGTTTTTGGCCTCGGGCAGGCATGCATTTTTATTCTGTCATGGGTAAAGCCTTGATTTATATTTTGTCGTACGACGGTCACAGTATTATGCGCTGGAAATGGCAGATCTACAAGCCTGCGACGTGGCACACTGTGACGCGTTGCAGGCTTGTAGATCTGCTATTTTTAGTGCGCTGCGAACACAGGCGCTGAACCAAGTATAAATCAGGCATTAAGACGATTCGACCTGCACAGTGCAGACACACAGTTCTTAAAGGTTTGATTGATTATGTGGCGGAGGGAGGGAGGGTCCATGAGGATGATCCCCTGCATGTTCTATCTGTGCTGAGATCCTTTAAAACCCCGACCCCTGTATAAATGCAGCATTGTCCACACAGGGCTAGGGAAGTGAATCCGAGGGATAAAGATCTGAGGGGGGGTGGGTAGGGGGTCCGGGGAAGGGGGCCGGGGGTGTAGTGGAGGGGACACACAAAGTGACAGCATGAGGGAAAATTTGATCCTGAATGCAGGTCGTTGCTGCAGAGTGCAGGAAATATGGGGGGCTTAGGGACCTGACAGAGACATAATTCAATATAGCCCGCGGGGGAAAGACGGTGCAAAAAAGCACATCATACACGTGCACAGCAAGTCCAGACGTGCACAACACCTACTGTACACACACATGTGTATGCATGCATAGGCTATTCAGTGGACCAGGCTTACGAGCATTCACAACAAACTCAGGGTCAAGCTGTTCTCTGTGTGTTATCTTGAACGGTAGCGGCCAGCGGTCGGTGAAAATCTGTCCTCCGTGGCTGCATGTCGCTTTTCTTTGCTCCTGTGGTGACTGTATCTACTGTAAGCCTGTATATACTACATGAGAAGGTGACTGATATGAGAGAATGAATGAGGCCACAGCTATTACAGCAGCAATGACAGGCAGCACTAGTCACATATGAGGTCGACTTGATTTATGCATTCATGAAAAGAAGTACTTAGTTGCGTGGCAGTGTTGTGCTCAGTAAATAGACTACAAGCTCACAATGCGGCACATTCGTGACGCGTTGTGAGCTTGTATATCTGCTATTTATACAGCAAACAACAACACCAGTGTGCGACCATAAGTATAAATCAGGCTTTAGCTCCTTTTTCGATAGTATCACTCCGGTTCTCAGATCTTTAACACTGGTTTCCTGTCTGTCAAAGAATTGATTTCAAAATATGAATTTGATGATTTATAAAGTACTGAATGGTGTTTCGGGGGCCAAAAGACATTTACTGATCTTTTGTTATGTTATGAACTAACTGTCGGCCCAGACCTCTCAGGTCACCTGGGACAGTTCTGCTTCCTGTCCCCAGAGTCAGAACCAAAAACCTGGATTTTTATGCTCCACATATGTGGAACAAACTCCCAGACAAACTGCAGGACTGTTGCAACTCTTAGTTTTTTTTTAAATCAAAGTTGAAGACTTTTCTGTTTTCTGTATTGTCTCACTGATTCTTATCGCACACCCCAGCTGATGTACAGGCACACCCCCTGGACATGACGCTAATATGTCTCAAAGACTTACCCGCAAATCTAACCCTTTATGCCAAGCAGGGAGGCACTGGGTCCCAATTCTAGAGTCTTTGGTATGACCCGGCCGGGGATAAAAACCCAACCTCCCAATTTCAGGGCAGACACTCTAACCACGAGGCCACTGAACTAATCTTATACTCTCCAGACATAATTTTACATGATGATGTGAATTGGATTCTTACACAATAAGCACATTGCGTAATCTTAGATTTAATTTGTAACAAATTTTCCATTTAATTATAATATAACGTTATTAGTCTAAGCACTATAGAGCTGCGGTTGTACTTTTTTCTAAGCCACAGTAGAGAAGAGATAAATGCATTTTGAATGTTGCATTGTAAGTCTCTACTATCCGTGAGCTAAATGCCTGAACTATATAAAATGCAGATGGACTCACCAGGAGTAGAGAAATGCCAGTACAGTCCGTTCCAATCCCTCCACACACAGCAGAAGGACCCACCGACAAACTGGGGTGCATTGTGGGGTGAAGGGTGGGCGGTGGGGGGTGCTGGGGGACAGAGAGAGGCTTTGGCTGGCATGGTCCAATGACAGACTGTGGCTGATAGACTCCATGTCCAAGAGCCGTAATTTGGTCTGTTTGCACAGCGCTCCATTGGATAGAGAGAGAGGGTTTACACACATGCTAATGAATGTGTACTGTTGTGTTAACACAACTGTGTCCTTCCCCAGTCTTTCAGAGGTGGTGTGTAACTATCAGTAGAATTAAGTAGGAATACTATTTCTTTTTTTTCTCTTTTTTTCTCTCACCCTGATTCTTGTGTAAGTAAAAGATTAAAGGTGATTAAATGGAGTAAATAACAAGTAGGCCTAGTTCACTTGCCATGAAACCGTAAAGAACAGAGGACACTATTTGCAGTCATTATGCTTATGGAAAATCAGAGTAAAGGCTAATGTATACTACATACTACAAATACATCATTTTCAACAAAAAAAAAGGTGTTGTTGGTTCAACACGTAGCTGAAGACACAACCCCATTGTGTGCTTCCATACAAGCAACAAATGGACACTTTACTACATGTATAATACTACTGGATACAGGGGTTTGCAGAGATGCTGCTATAAATGCATGTACTTATTGTAATCTAGAGCAGAATTTCCCAAACCTTTTAGTCCTGACCCACTGTTTGGGGAAACTGTGATCTAGAGCAGGGGTTTTCAACCGGTGGTCCGCGGAGGTATTGCAGGTGGTCCCTGGCAAAAAAAAAAAAAAAAAACTTTTTTTTAAAACTTTTTTTTTATTTTTTTACTTTTAATAACTTACAGGAGTTCTTACTGTATTGTGTGTGTGTAATATGAAATGTGAGCTTACCATAATCACAGTAATCCTTAATCATATTCCATCATATTCAAACAAAATCGCTGTATTTTATTAGATATTATATTGATATCATAGCTATTTTCTCCAGCTCTCTGTGGTACATGAACCCCCCACCACTATTGTGTGGGGTGGGTCTATGATGGACCCGCCACGCACAATAGTGGTGGTCCCCAGGTTGCTCTTAGTCAGGATGGTGGTCCCTGGGTCGAAATCAGTTGAAAACCCCTGATCTAGAGCAACAGCTTGTACTGTAGATCTGCTATTTTCTGTTTACGACACACCTGCATGCAACTAAGTACAACTCAGCCTTTACTGCACTACATAACATGCCTCCCAGTTCTTTATCCTCACTTAGAACAGATGACATCACTAGGGCTAAATTAAAAAAAACATTAAAACAAAAAAAAGTTGACTGGTCAGAAAAAAACTCAATTGTATCCTTTCAACAGTAGGAACGCTACTTGAATCTCAACTGAAATGATACTGTAAACTGGGGCTGAGCGATATTATTATTACCCATGATGACGACCCATTAAGTTGTGACTGAATACACCATGACTTCATCGCAAAATGAAACGATAATTCATATTCATTTAGTTGTCTAGCAAAAAGACGGGACTTTATAAAAAGACCAATATTTTTCTTCCCGACACTCAGGGCTCGGACAGGTTGACAAAGATCCTTCCACTCCCTGCTGGCTCATTACGAGGCGAGAGGATGGCGGGAGGGGGTGGTGGTGGTGTGGAGGGGAGGAGGGGGGGTTGGGGGGACCAGTCAATCTCGCGCTCCCTGGTACATTAGGCCCCAGCCGCGTTCAATGGCACTTGAAAGTGCAGCCGTGACCTTTCAACTGTGCTCTAATTACATTCATGTCCCGGGGTAGGCAGCGACAACAAAAACAACCCGTCCTCCTTTATGAACTCACCACTGGGACATTGTCCCAGCCGCCCGTCACCTGGGCTCTTTGGCTGCCCTCGGCGATCCCCTCCCGTTGGTTCTCTCCGAGCTCCGCTTTCAGGCGTCGCAGCCAACGGATCCCGTTCAGCGATGCCACGGTTCTCTCTCTTTTTTTATTTATTCTCCCCGCTGGCATCTGCGTCCATTCACATGTCAGCCATCTTGGCTCGACAGGCAGCTCCCCCCCCCCCCTCAACCCCCTCTTTCTTTCAGTTCCTGGCTCGGACTGTCGGAGGTTCTTGGAGATTGGGGGTGGGGAGGGGTAGTTGAGGGGGTTTGGTGCTCTCGGGCCAGGGACCACCCTTCATCCATACTTCTCTGCTGGCTATATAGGCTTCGTGGAGGGAGGGGGGGGGGCTGCGGTTTAAAGGGTGGAGGTTTTTTGGATCCGCCGGTGACCGGAGCTAATGGTGAGGAGCCTTTCCCCAAGTTAGCGTTGGGTTTCTCGGGAGGGTTGGGGGGTCATTTTGGGGACGTGGGGTTCTGGTGGTCAGGAGCCAGCCCCGTGTCAGGCTCTGTCAGCTCAGAAGCAGGGCCATCTTATGAAGGCTGCCGACATCTCTCATGAGCCAGAGGCTATACACAGAGGAATGACCTAGCCTGGGATTGGTGCCCAGACCAAGGGCCCCGCGAGACGCTTCACTGCACCCACTTTTCTTTTCTAATCTAAAAAGGGGGGCCAACGTGGTTGGTGATGTATTGGCCCAGAGCGAACGGTTTCTGAAGAGCGGGATTTATTTGAAGTCGAATTGATTGACGCTGAGGGTTTTAACTGCATGAAAACTAAATTTAATGGCATTATTCGCCGTGACCTTGTCTTATGCTGATGTATTCAGAGCCATTGTGCAAACCGTGGTTGTCGACTCTGCTGACAGTATAACAACTGGGTGGGTTCCTGATGTTGTCATCACATTAAGCCAACAAACAGAGCAGACCGTTCATCACCACACACTACCCAGACTGTGTAATTAGCCTTCCAATAAATAGTGGCGTGTCAGGTAAGGTGTGTTGTAGTGGCCGGCTGAAGCATCCATTTAATTTGAAACACTGCCGGCTGTGCAATCCATCTCAAAGTGGTTTATTTATTTATTTATTTGATACGTCAGTCAAGGTGCCGTGATCCGTGAAACTGGCAGGGATGGGGGTCCGTGCAGGGGAGTCGTGGGGAACCAGCAGAGATGGACTCTCCCCCCCTGCCCCCCACTCCCCCAAAAAAGGTCAGAGGAAGAAAATTGAGTGGAAGGTTTCATCAAATGAATTAAATTAGATTCTGCGGGCCTTGGTGCGTGTTAGACATCCCACACGGTGATGTCAGAGAGGAGAGGAGAGGAGAGGAGAGGAGAGGAGAGGAGAGGAGAGGAGAGGAGAGGAGAGGAGAGGAGAGGAGAGAAGACGAGAGGAGAGAAGAGGAGAGGAGAGGAGAGGAGAGGAGAGGAGAGGAGAGGAGAGGAGAGGAGAGGAGAGGAGAGGAGAGGAGAGGAGAGGAGAGGAGAGGAGAGGAGAGAAGAGAAGAGAAGAGAAGAGAAGAGAAGAGAAGAGAAGAGAAGAGAAGAGAAGAGAAGAGAAGAGAAGAGAAGAGAAGAGAAGAGAAGAGAAGAGAAGAGAAGAGAAGAGAAGAGAAGAGAAGAGAAGAGAAGAGAAGAGAAGAGAAGAGAAGAGAAGAGAAGAGAAGAGAAGAGAAGCATCAAACCAAGGGTTGGAGGAGAAAATGATGGAGGAGAAGATGTGAGAGTGGGAAGGAAGGCAGAAAGGTTAGAGAAAAAGGGGTACAAAACCAAAATATATGACTTGTGGAAAAGAAGTGAAAGGAAAGGCACAAGATGTGCCTGAACCAGATGTTTTGTTCATTATGTACATTATACAGTAAATACTATATGGTGATAAATATGGGTGTAGGACATAAACGTGAAGGTATAAGAAGGAGTAGGCGTGGGATCCAAAAGGTCACGAGTTGAATCGCTGGACCGGCTGTGTGAATCTGAGGAGCAAAATATCAATGAGTAATAATGCCTTTTTCTTTTATACTCTGTCGCACGACGTGTCACGCACCCAACATACACACAGAAAAATAATGGTTCTTTAAAGGTTCTTTAAAAGGCTATTTGGTTCCACAAAGAACCATCAACTATTTGAGAACCATTTGATCTTGTGAATGGTTCTCTATGTTCCTCATCTAGTTCCAGAGAACCTTTTTTTTGTCAAAGTTCTTTGAGGAACCTTTGAACTCTTAAACCATGTCTTAATAGGCAGACATTCATTGAAAATAGCCGATCTACAAGCTCACAACGTGTCGCACCGCAACACGTTGTGAGCTTGTAGATCTGCTATTTTCGACAAATACAGTTCAGCCGGTTGATGAAGTTTATACTGTTTAAGGGGTTTGGGTTCTTTATAGGACCATTCAAATAAATGGTCTGAAAGGTTCTTTCTGGAACCAAAAATGGTTCTTCTATGGCATCACTCTGAAGAACCAGTTTTGGTTCCAGGTGGCACCTTTATTTTTTCTGTGTGTAGCAGACCTACAAGCTCACAACGTGTCGTGTCCGTGATGCGCTGTGAGCTTGTAGATCTGCTATGTTTTGCCCGCGACCATGTATGAATCGGCATTACAGTCCCCCACTTCCCCGATTGCAAAGATACCTTTGAGCAAGGCACAGGAGGGGCAACTTCCTTTGCTCCACTGAGTGGTGTGTGGTGTTATGTCCTCGGGACGTTGATAAAAATAAAAATAATAAAATCCCAAAACCCAAGTAGACCCAACTGACGGTTGCCATGACAACAGGCATGTCAAAATGTGAAGCCTCTGGCGCATCTCGAATCATCACATTGTTTGGCCCTGAACCCTAACACCACAGCAGGAGCAACCAGACAAGTACAATGCCTTATTTTTTTCCTCCTCTCTCTCTTGCAGACGTCCTATTAATCACAGACTTTGTATTAAACATGACTTGGATCACTCGTTGGCCCCTCACAATGGAAATGTAATATAAGATAGCCACGGGATGTGAAATACTGTCCCTCTCCCTTTCATGTTACATCCCTCTTGCTTTTCCTTTGGTGGGAGTGTGTATATCATGTCTAGGCGAGGTGATATAATATGAGTCCTTTTGCTTTAGAGAGGGGCTGTGATATTCTTTTGAAATGTATTTTAATAGTGCCCCGTGGATCTCACACGGAGCCCCTATGGCGTTGGGTTATAGGAGAGAATCAGATCATTTGGGTATAAGGGCCGGGGCCAAAACTGGAAGCATAAAGCTTTATTGAATGAAAGCGAGCAAAAAATATCTGAAGTTTATCAGATCAGATTTCATGGCTGGTGGCTGGGGGGGTTGTAACTGCTGCTTACTGGGAGGAGACAGATAAAAGTGCCAATATTATTAGTGATCACACAGCTCCCTCATTCGCACTAAACCCATTTCACTAAGTCTTCTCTCTGTCATTCTTTGGGGAGAAGCCAAGCAACTGTATAGATGATGAATTCCTATTGTTTACTTTACTGTATATATATGTTCATTCATATTCATAAGCGGGTATTTTTGCATTAGTTAAGTAGAGAACATCGAGTCAATATCTAATTAAAATGTGTGTGTGTGTGTGTGTGTGTGTGTGTGTGTGTGTGTGTGTGTGTGTGTGTGTGTGTGCGTGCGTGCGTGCGTGCGTGCGTGCGTGCGTGCGTGCGTGCGTGCGTGCGTGCGTGCGTGCGTGCGTGCGTGTTGTTATTGTTTTCACTCACATGTCTCCGTGCATGTGTGGTGATTGGCTCAGTCTTAGTTAACAGGAAAGGAGAAAAAATGTCTGTTAATTAAGGCCCCTTCATGAAAATACAATGAATTTTAATGCGGGAGGGAAGCCATTTAATCCATTCAAGGCGGGAAAGCATCTGTGTCATTTTAGATTTTAGATTTCTATTCAAAATTAGCCAATATACAAGCTCACAGCTCTGCGAGCTTGTACATCTGCTATTTTATTTAGAAGGCATTTGTAGAATCGGCCCATCAGGTCTTAATGGGTTAAATCTGTGTTACTTAGACTCTCTTTCACCGCCTCTCTCTCTCCATAGTAAATTGCACCCGTTCATTATGCTATTCTCCTCTATCAGACGGTCTCACTTGGGGAATCTCAACACATTGTTGTGGTGTTAGGAGGGGGGGGGGGATGAGAATAGATTGTCGCTTAATTAATCAGAGACTGCTTAATTACTTCACTTTACGTGTTCCGTGTGAAGCGCGCCGAACGCCGGGGAAAACATCAAAATGTTCTCACTTCCTGGCTGGCGCTATCATACCTCTCATTATCACAACCTATCATCAGCACAGCATCTTAATAAGTTTGTGAAAGTATTTTGGCAATTATCAATTAAAGTTTGAAGATGACAGTGGTGGAAGAAGTACTCATTTTTTGTACCCTGTTTTAAAAGTCCTGTATTCAAAAATGTAAAAGTACAAAAGTATTGGCATCAAAATATACTTAAGGTATCACAAGTAAAAGTACAAAATAGGGCTGATGTGGTTAATGTTTTGTAATAGTAATCAAAATCTTCAAAGTAACTTGTTACTTAACTTTTCAAATAATTGTAGTGAAGTAAAAAGTACAATATTTGCCTCTGCATGGAAATACAATAGTTAAGTACGCTTACCCAAACATTTTGAGCTTGTATCTTAACCCTCTACTCATGTAGAGGGAGAGAAAAAAAGGGGTCTATACCCCAGGGGGACCCCTTTCAACAAAGTATAGTATAAAAATGACCCTTAAAAGTTCACAACACATCGTAACGCAACACAACACGTTGTGAGCTTGTTGATCGGCTATTTTTGGCATATATTCTGGGGTTCAAGTATTTAAGTGTAATGTATGAAGTTATTTTCAATCTGTCCTAATGGAAATGGCTTTCCTCATGACGTACTGTATCTGAAGGGCAAAGGGTTACATATACAGTATAACGTACCGTAATATGACATGACAATGTAATTCAGGGGTGCCGTGGATTCAAAAGTTATTTACAGGGGTGCCCTGAGTAAAAAAAAACGTTTTTGAACCACTGCAATAGACGACCACTTGAATCTAGGAGGTTATCACAATGTTCCAGCCATGTCCCGGTATCTCTGAGCACTCCTGTGCCTCTGGACAAACTGTGTCTGTCTCACCTCTGGCCAAACTGTCCCAACAAATGAAGAGGAAGCGCAGGAGGAGAAAGAGCCATCCCCCTGTCCACCCCACCCCCCCAACACTTAACTGGACACCGATAGCATGTACACCCACTTAGTCTGTGTGTCTGCTAGCCCCGTGGTGTGACACATTCCTGGGGCTTGTTCTGAAGCAGCTCTGAGGGGACGACCAGACAGGGACACAAGGAGATGATGGTGCACACTGCAGGGCCAGTCAGCGCGGTGAATCGACAAGAGGAGATGTGATTCTGTAGAGTATGTACACATTGATACCAGCCACATACAGCCAGACCTGGGAGGTGTGAACAACTAATCGGAATATCGTTGCTGTCGGGCTTGTTTCGAGCTTGTATCTGCTATTTTTGTGTGACATTGTAGTATGATCAAGTAGGGCATTCATTTACGGAAAAACATATAAAGTTAAAATATGGAGATAAGAGGTTTCTGTCCGACAGCAATGATATAACTCTATGGTGCCGACACACAATCAATTATTCAAATCAGTGCATTAAATAAAAATGATCTCAGGAGTGGAAGTAGTATTACTGTACCTTGCTGCCGCTTGACCGCACCACTTGACACAGAGACATAGCATATCATTTTAACAGCATTTAACTGTAGAAAGGCATTTTGACTCAAGTAGAATTGTGAATACAAGGAGTATTTCTAGACGGTGGTGTTGCTACTTTTCCTTAATTCTAAGGGAAAAAAGGGGGTTCTACAAGAACCATCTAAATGTTTGTAGTTCTCACACTTTCAATATTTTAAAAAATGTTCAAAAAATTGCAGATGTACAAGCTTGTATATCTGCTATCTTTGAATGGCCAACACAAAAATCTAAAATGACACCGATGCTTTCCCAGTTTGACAAATCAGAGTTGCCTACTTCTTCCACAACTGGGGAGTGGAGAGTATTATAGATGGGCATCAGAGGACTGGGTGTGTAGAAATAGAGAGGATTTGATAGGCACGCTAGGGAGGCACCAAGCCATGCATGGATTTATAGACCAGAAGCACTTGAAAACAGATGCGGTGTTTAAGCTGGGAGCCAGTGTAGTTGCTGAAGGGTGCTGGTGATGATGTGCTTCCAGGACGTACGTGTGGCACAGTACATCAACATCTAACATGTTCAGAAATTAAATAGAAAGTCCAGTGGTTGTCAAACATTTTCATGTCAAGGACCCCCACATTGATATGTATTTAGCCGCAGACCCCCATTTGAAAATATTTTGTGCCAGTGACCCCCATGTTATTTAAAAATCACACCTGTGTGAAGGTAGCGGCGCCTTTCATACATTTTGTCATAGATATGTGTTTCAATATTAATATCTAATATATAATATCAATATTAGTTTATACCTCAGTTAATAAGAATACAGAGGACGAACATAAGGATGGACATACACCTGGACATAGACACGGACATACGTACACACAGAGAAATACTAGAGAAACAATATTAAATCTCTGTAAATTTATTTCAAGGCTTCCAGTGGCACTAAATAGTGCCATTGGAAGAGAATCACCAAATGCATTCCAAGGTAAGTGGCAAAAACTGATCTGTCATAGCTGATAGAGTGGGCACCTAAAAAATAAACTTTGTGTGTCCGTGTGTATACATGTGGTACCAGAAAGATATGTATGTGTTATGAAATAATCTATATAATTTATAAGCCGTACCCAGAGTGTTTATGTTCCGGACTTTTACAGTTTATATAAACCATCTAATTTTGTATTCATGATATAATATTGATGTCATGAATAGTTCCCTTCCCTGACCAATCAGAACGTTGACGGACCTGACCAATCAGAACCTCGACGGGCCTGACCAATCAGAACCTTGACGGACCTGACCAATCAGAACCTTGACGGGCCTGACCAATCAGAACGTTGACGGACCTGACCAATCAGAACCTTGGCGGGCCTGACCAATCAGAACGTTGACAGACCTGACCAATCAGAACGTTGACGGAAAAGCCAGGTATAGAGCAGGACCGCTCTATACTATGTATAGAGCGGCGCCAGCGCCGCTAAAAAATATACAATGATGATGATAATCCCAATGTCTTCATGGTGAAGTAAATGATAGGAGTGATAGGGAAGATAAATAACGGTTATGTTGTTATTAGTAGTATTAATGCATATGTATGCCATCATTTTATTGACGTCAAATGCGGGAATTATGTATCCTTGAGAGCAAAATGTCACAGTGTTCAGGTGAGAAACTGTCTGGCTTCTATGCTAATCAGTCTGCAGATGTAACAACACACATCCACTCCCTCCACGGCTATGAATGCTAAGTTATGGATCAAACTTTGACTGAAGGCCGACGCAGCCCTTACAAGAATGTTACAGCAGCAGCATCAGCAGGTGCGTAGGACAAAAAAGAGAGAAAACTGTCTGGAACTTGCAAAATATATACTTTATTAATGAACAATGTTTC
>NC_139946.1:14812104-14817104 GCF_963454915.1 Gymnoscopelus microlampas
GAGCGACTAAGTAAGCTAGACTACTGTGGCCTTAAGTGGCAGCCAGCTGAGCTGTACTAACATGATCACTGGGGGCCAAGACCCATCACAAGCCGCCTAACCAGCTTATTTTGTGACACCTGTGGTTTGTTCTTTAGTGAAACTGACAGTGCCTGAAACAGGCTATACTGGCATAATCACATTGGCACTGTTGCACTGGTCTGCTAGCTAGGAGTGTTGAGACTCTCCCTGTCAGACAGACAGGACTTTCTGGCCAAAAATCCAGCAGTGCGGGCATTTACTTTCTCCAGCACCTGTAAGGCCTTTCCCTCTACTGTCATTGAGCATACATAGGCCTACAGCCCAGGTATTTCAGTGTACCTAGTTACACCGCGATTCCAGGAGCCTTCTTTAGTCTAATAGCCCAGGGGTCTTCAATGTTTTTCAGGCCAAGGATCCTTTAGCTTAGAGAGAGATGAAGCAGGGACCCCACTACATATTGGATGTATCTTAAATGTATGTTTTCAGACGCTTAATGACTTAAACACTCAATACTTTGTAAACTTGACCTTTGGCTCGATACCTCTTTGCCGAAAATAGACGATCTACAAGCATTGCAGACGCGTTGTGTGCTCTTAGATCTGCTATTTTTGGCTAATGTCCCCCCCCCCCCCGAATATAGGGATTCAAGGGTTCAAGTGGTTAAAAAAATACCCTCTAGGGGTCCCGGAAACCATGTTGAAGACCCCTGGTCTAGGCCTAGATTCAAACAATCCAGACCTGGCTGTGTCTAGGTGAAGAAGAGACAGCCTACTGTCAGACAGCCAGTTGCTCTCCTCCTAGCTGTTGCCACTGAGCTCCCTGTCATCCCTGAGTCTCTTTCCAAGGGAGCAAACCTCAAAAAATGGAAAGAAATGAAAGAAAATCCTTCCCCAGCCCTCCTCCTCCTCCTCTGTCACCAGTGGCAGTGACTCTTTCTTGTTTTATGTGCTCGTATTTTCTCCCCGCAGTCTAACGAGCCGTGTTGTCTTTTGGTGCTGGTTCGAGTTTCCTCGCGGCCTGCCCTTTTTTTTTCAGAGGCTCTCTGGGATCACTGAGGACATTTGATCATGTCCCTGACTTGTCCATCTGTCTCCCCGCATAACCGTATGTCTCTGTACCCGGCACTTATATTCTTTTACCAGATCCAGTATGATGGCGACGGCGGTAACACAAGATGTTTTCGCTTATATGGAGGTGACACTGTAATTTATGCGGCTGGCGTACATCGACCTCGAGGCCAACCGTAAGCGGTTGCCTGGGCAGAATTTGATTCAGCGACCCAGCCTACTGTTTGGACCCGCAACAGTAGAGGGAACTGGAGACTTTCATACTGTAAAAGAAGAAAGAGAAGAAAAAAAACAGACTCCATTTTTGCCCTGGGGGTTTCTTTATTGCGGTACCACTCGAAATGATGTAAGAATGGACTTGTGGCTTTTACAGGGCTTTCTCCGAAATAAGAAGCAAAATCTAATACAATACAAGCACTCAGAGCTAGGTAGTAAGCAGGGAAAAAAAGGGGATATTCATTCAGCATTTAATGTTCATGGCAGCAGCGCTCATGGCCCGGCGCATGCTCGTTATTGTTTTGAATAGTCAGTAAATCATGGCCAATTGCCCTCTAATGTAATTGGCTGATAATTTCATTATGACATCATGGCCAGTGTCCCCCGTGGCCCTGACCAGTACTTATTATATACGTGCAGCAGCAGCATACATGACTGCTACAGTATACTGTATACAATTATGTCCATATTGTGGACTTTCAATTTGACTAAAGTGAACGTGCTGGACATGTTGTTAGCATTTCCGCTAATGTAAGGAACAACAAACACACACACACGCACGCACGCACGCACGCACGCACGCACGCACGCACGCACGCACGCACGCACGCACGCACGCACGCACACACACACACACACACACACACACACACACACACACACACACACACACACACACACACACACACACACACACACACACACACACACACACACACACACACACACACACACCGCCCTGCCAGATGTTCGCCATGAATCAATATAATGGGATTATGTATGTTATATATGGGCTTATTAGATGCAAGGGAAGAGCGATTAACTTGTAATGATATAATTGTTAAGTCATCATGAGACGCATTCATTGCAGATGTGGCGTTTCAAAGTAATATGGGACAGAGAGATGAAACTATTAAGGCTACAGCAGTGGTTCAAAGTGGGGTCCAGGGACCCTCAGGGTTCCTTGAGGGGGTTCAAAGGGACCCTTACATGTCTGTAACACTGAGAGCTGTCGGGTGGGGGGTCTTTGAAATGTAAAAGTTTGAGAATCACTGGGCTTACAGCTACCAAGTCCACCGCTGGGGGTAACTCAGAGAGCCACCTAAATATTGAATACAGGTTCATGCAATATAGTTTTTGGTTCCTCACAAGGAACTTTCATTTCAGACTCAACCCCTTAAAGCATAGCCGGGAGCGATGGATGAGTAAGGAGCTGTTGAGACCATCGCTAGAGGTAACAAGGAATGATGGGGGGTGGGTGGGAGCGTGGGAGGGGGGCACTTAAATGTTTAATTCAGGTTCGAGCTCAGTGCAAGTAGATCATCTGCCTCCTGTGTCTTGGGCTGTAATCTGAGCGCAGCCCCTAATTGAATGGGATGGCCGTGAGTCATAGGCCGCGAGTTCACCCTCTGTCACCTTTGATACCGTGACAATCTGTCTCTCTGTCTCTCCGGTGTCTCTCTCTCTCTCTCTCTCTCTCTCTCTCTCTCTCTCTCTCTCTCTCTCTCTCTCTCTCCATTTTGCTTTGGTATGGTTTTAGAAAGAGTGCGAGTATTTATGTGCTATTCTAGGCTGTGTATTAACGGGGGTGGGGGGAAGGGTGTTAGAGATAGAGAGAAAGGATGGGAAAAAAGAGGGGAAGCTCAGTTGAGCAAATGGCCCCAACTGTTATATATTTACTGTGAGGAGAGGAGAGGAGATGAAGAGAAAGGAAAAAGCCTTCATTACAGAGAGAGAGAGAGAGAGAGAGAGAGAGAGAGAGAGAGAGAGAGAGAGAGTCCAAGGGATTACTGAGATACCCCCCCCCCACACACACACACACACACACACACACACACACACACACACAATTTAAGCATTTAGCAGACGCTCTTAAAAGTCTGGTGAAATGAAAAATATGTTTTTCACACTTTTAGAGCATGATGTGGTCATCATATGGGGATACCTAACAATAGATGCCAAAACAATGTGTATTGTTAAATCAAAAGTTCATAACAAGTCAATCTTAATTACTTCCTGTAAACAAAAATGTACTGCTTGATGACATAGATCAACTTTCATGAATATAAATTAATCTTGATTTCGTTCACCTGTGTGATTCCCATAGCTGCACGTTCCTTCAAACACACCTGATTTCAATTATAGAGCAACTCTGTCTTGAATCTCATTCAAGATGACATCCAGACGGTGTATTACTCATTTTAAACTTAATCAGCACACTCAAATATCTGAAAACATTATAGGTTAGAAATAAGCCACGTAGTAGCAAACATGCTTAGCTGGCCGTCTCTCTCTCTCCCTTGTTAACAAACACTAGCTCTGTTGCACACAGGTGCAGTGATTGAGATTCCAAAGTCCCATAGCCTGAAGGGATGGACTTCTGATTGTTTGAGAACCAGGTTGAGACAACGTTTCAGACTGAAACTTCCAAATAAAATGACCGAAAAAGCCACTGCACCTGGTCTTTAATCTAGAGCGGTTTACAGTAAGCAACGTAAACACGAAGTAATACATCAAATGCGTAGAGACAGTGTAGTGCCTCAGTTATCTAGGATCATAGGTAAACCAAGAACCTATCATCTAAACTGTATTTAAAAAAAGTAAGAGTCTGTACATCGAAACTATACAAACTATGCCAGGTCAACAAATAACCAAATGAACCGGGCATCTGTCTAATAACATACACACTCCATCCCTCTCTACGCTGCATCCCACCACCACCCTCCCTCCATTCCTCATACGCCTACGCCTCTTGTCACAGGTGAGAGTTTGAATAATTACCTCCTCTCTCTGTCTCTCTCTCTCTCTCTCTCTCGTCCAGACCCAGGAGGGGACCCCCTGTGTAGTGTCTTTCTCAGGCTGTCTAACTTTGCCACCCCCGTCTGTCCCTCCACTTGACAATACCATTGTTTCACAGGTAATTATTGCTTCCAGTCCCTCACATCCAGTGTTAATTTTGTCGACTAAAACTATGACAAAAAACGCTGGTCGACTTCCTTTTTTCACTGACAAAAAAAACAAACTAAGCTATGATGACTAAAACTATGACTAAATATATTGACAATTTTGTCGACAAATAAAAACTAGATGTTAGGGAGGGACTAGTGGAGTAGAGATCCAGTAGAACTAAGACAAGTCATTTTATGCTTGGTTGTGCGCAGGTGTCATGCTCCGAATATAGCCGATCTACAAGCTCACAACGCGTCGCATGCGTCGTAACTGTACTGTACTGCACCAGTGTACGTTGTGTAGATTCAGTTAATGGTACTCTTGATGGAGCTGTGAGACACATACCGGGTAGAAAAAGATTTGACCATATTGAGCATTATAGTGAGGACCAATTATATAAAGATAGGTTGAAAATGGGTGAAGTGGACAGAGTTTTTTTCAGTGTTTCAGGATGGGATCCTAAATAGATTTCCTTAATCCAATCCAATCCAGCTTTATTTATAGAGCACATTTCAAAACAACAGAGTAGACCAACGTGCTGTACAGTGGGCATACTGTATTCCCCTTTATTAGCTTTCTTGTACCAAGCTAGTCAAACCTCACCTCACGTGCATGTACATATGCACACGCACACAAACACATACGCACGCACGCACGCGCACTTTCCATCATCCACGCTTGAGCACTCTGTCTAATTCCCCCCCTCCTCTTCGTCCTCGCTGACCCTTCCTCTCTCGTTCTCTCCTC